>NC_092757.1:26102218-26402218 GCF_047496795.1 Chiloscyllium punctatum | reverse complement strand
ACATGGGCAGTGAAACATTGAGGAGTTGGACCACAGGTTCTGTTTCCGTGCTTTATCACTCTGTATCCAGCTAAAGAGGATTAGAGTACAGAAATAAAGCATGTTGTAGACACTGAAGCAAGTTACACAGTGATAGAAATAGTAGTATGGAATGCAGCACGTTTCAAATATGTGGAGGGACTATCGGGAAGGGACGAGGATAAAGGGACTGAAACTGTTAGAGGAGTTAAAAATACTGAAGACAGTGGTGTACAAGCCATGCCATAGATACAGTGTTGCAGAGGTTTGAGTCTTAGTGCAGTGTTGGAGGGAGAACACAGAACAGAAAAGATCCCAGGAAGCATTCCCAACGTCTCGTCAGAGGCCTGCTTTCCCCTCTGTTGTCCTGATGCTCACTAAGACAGCATAGGCCTAGATTGATAACTATGAACACTCCATGCTGTCTCAGTGCAACGTCAATTAAAGTAGACGTGGTGATTGAGCCTGAGGTATGTATGTACTGGATTGTGCTCCCCCTCCAGCACTGTATCTGTGTCAAGTCTTGTTCTCTGATGTTTGGAGCCCTCTCATTGCTCTCTGCTCTGTGCACTGTGAGTGATCTTACCTCACTGCATGATTTATGAAAGGCTCCAGATCTCCCCGCCCTTTGTCTCTCTGGCTGACCAACCATCTTCAATGAGGTGTTGGGCGAGACACCCAGCAGTTGGGAAGTCTATTGAGTCAGGAACTTCCTGAGTACATACAGGAGACTGAGAAATAGACAGGATGGGAAATTAGACAGATGCAGTAAGAGTTACACATAGAGAATGGAAATGAGCCCCACAGATATCTGGAAAATTCCAGTGTCCATCCCTGGCCTTTGCTGTTGCATCTCTCTGGAGTGGGGAATTCTGTTGGCTCAGGATCTAGAGTATCTGCAAGAGCGAGAGACACTGACAGAGGCAGCAATTAGACTCACACAGTGAGGGATACCACATGGAGAGGGACTGAATGATATCACCAGAGTGCGGGAAGACTTCAGGATCACACAATCATGTTGGAAGAATGGGTTTAGCTTCATGATGCCCTGGTATCAGTGCTCAGGGATGAGCAACCAGTGAGCATGCAAAATGATGGCCTAGTGGTATTGTTGCTAGAGAACGTATCCAAAACCTCAGCTAATGTTCAGGGGAAGGGCGTTTGAATCCCACCATCAGAAATGGTGGAATTTTAAATGAATAATTTGTTAATTACTATTTTTAAATCCATAAATAAATATGAAACCATTGCTGATGTCCAAGAAACCCAGCCACTTGTCCTTTAGATAAGGACATCTGCTCATCGTCACGTGTCTACACAGCATACTCACAGCAAAGTGTTTGCCTCTCAATTACTCTCTGAAATGGCCGAGCAAGTTACTCGGTTCAAGGGCAGCTAGGGCTGAGCAGGAAAGGCTGGTCAGACAGAGACACCCACATCCCATACCTGATTTAAAAAATAATTCACTCGGATGGTCCCACTGGAACAGTGTCCTGGCCAGTCATGCCGGTAGGTTTATGGACAGGGCTTTCAACTGACAGAGAGGATGCAGGGACAGGCTTCAGGTGAAACAAGCTTTCCAATGCAAAGAAAAAAAAGGTGAAGTATGGGAGCAACATGGGAATGTGACTGAAGACAAGAAGAAAGGAACAGGATGGGACAGAGTTTCACTAAAACGGTACATCAGGGAATCGGTTTGTGACAGAAAATTGTGGGAAAGAGTAAATTATGCTTTTTTTTTGGAATGGACAATGTCTCTTCAATAAGGTGAATTGATTTGTGAAGCAGAGATAAAAGAGATTTAGAGAGCAGAGAATTGTGGTTACAGGGCGAACAAAGGGTGGACATAAATATTCAATGAATCACAACCTTGCGAAAACTCAGGCAAAGTGGGTAACGCTAACAATAATGGATACCAAAGGCATTACAGAAAAAGCATTTGACCTCAGATCATGAAGTAGAGTCAGTTCTGAATGTAAATTCTGGTTACTACTTGCCAAGGACACAAGTAGCAGAACAGTTTTAGCCACCGAACAGCATTTCATTGCTCATCACTGCATTACACAGGAACACATTGCAGTTTTTTTAAATAAACACATTGTGATAATTTTTGAAACTTCAATATCCACATAATCTGGGACAGTCGCACTGACAGTGATATTGGAAGAGGAGTTCAGAGAATTGTTTTTTTCAGTGTTTCTTTGAAAAAAAAAATTGTGCAACCGGCTAGGGACATAACTATCTCAGAGCGATCGTTGTGATGAAACTTAGTGAATGAGTAATGTCACCTGGAGAGATCCTCGGGGAAATTGTGATAAAGTGCAGTTTAAAGAAATAAAATGTTTTAAAGTGAATCACAGAAAGGACAGGCTACAACTAGAAACAAAAACAGCCAATTACATGAGTTTGAGAGGAGAACTGACCAAGGTAAACAGGCTAAACAGACTGAAATATGTGACTGTAAATGAACAGTTGAAAACATTTGAAGGAACAGTTTAAATCACTCAATAAAAGAACATTCTATTGAAACAGCGCACTACCCCGGCAGTACTGTACATCCTGTTGTATCGCAGATAACCTTCTTCAACTTTAACACCAATTTCAGTGTCACCCAAAACCCTTACTTGACAGGAAACCAATATACCCATCCAAACCATTTATCCAAATGACAAAACCTCAGCAAGAAATTCCCACCGGCCCCTCACTCAGGACAAAATGTATCATATTAGATTATGAGGCTTAGAAGATCACCAAAAAGTACTTAAAATCCTGAAGTGAGAGAGAGTGTTTTCGGAGCAAGTGTTAAAGGGATTGCAAAGGGTCTGCTAGCAGGAGGAGGGCAGTGGGAAGGGGAATCATTGCCAGGGTTTAATGTCACAAAAGGAACAGGGAGAGCTGAAGGTGCTGGAGGTGGTGAGAGTGTTACAGAGAGTGGTCAGGGTCTGAACGGTGTTACAAAGCCAGTATTGATTGCTGCAGCTGGAGGGGTTTGCAGAGGTAGGGAGGGACATACGTATTTTTATTTATTCATTCATGGGTTGTGGGTGTCACTGCTAATTATGCAAAGGGCAGATCAGAGTCAGCTATACTGCAGTGGGTCTGGAGTCACAGGTTAGCCAGACCACATTATAATGTCAGATGTCCTTCCCTAAAAGGAGGTCAGTCAACCAGATGAGTTCTTCCCACTGATCAACAATGCTTTTATGCTTTTATGGTGGGCTCACCAATGTCTTGTACACATACAACATGACGTTCCAATTCCAACTCTTAGTGCTCTGCCCAATGAAGGGAACCATTCCAAACGCCTGGTTCACCAGCCTGTCTACCTGTGACACCACTTTCAAAGAACTGTATACCTGCATCCCTGGGTCACTGACTGACAACACTACCCAGGGCTCTAACATTAACTGTACAAGTCTCGCCCTGGTTTGTTTTACAAAAATGTAACACTTCACATTTATTTATTTAAACTCCATCTGCTATTCTTCAGCGCACTACCCCGGCAGTACTGTACATCCTGTTGTATCGCAGATAACCTTCTTCAACTTTACCACCAATTTCAGTGTCACCCAAAACCCTTACTTGACAGGAAACCAATATACCCATCCAAACCATTTATCCAAATGACAAACAACAGGGGACCCACTCCACCGCTGGTCACATGCCTCCAGTCAGAAAAAACAACGTGTCTCCCATCACCCTCGGTATCTACCATCAAGCCCAATTTTCTGTCCGGTTGACTAGCTCCTCCTGAACTCCATATCCTTTTACACTGATCTGAGCTTATTACCCAGTTTTCATACGACACGTAGAACACAGAACATTACAGAACAAGACCCTTCGGCCATGATGACATGCCAATCTTTTGTCCAACTGTATAATCAAAACAAAAGTGGCAGATAGAGATTAATTCTGATAAATGCAAGGTGCTGCATTTTGGGAAAGCAAATCTTAGCAGGACTTATCCACTTAATGGTAAGGTCCGAGGGAGTGTTGCTGAACAACGAGACCTTGGGGGGCAGGTTCATAGCACCTTGAAAGTGGAGTCGCAGGTAGGTAGGATAGTGAAGAATGCATTTGGTATGCTTTCCTTTATTGGTCAAAGTATTGAGTACAGGAGTTGGGAGGTCATGTTGCGACTGTACAGCACATTGGTTAGGCCAATGTTGGAATACTGTGTGCAATTTTCGTCTCCTTACTATCGGAAAGATGTTGGGAAACTTGGAGAAACCAGGGAGAGGCTGAACAGGCTGGAGCTTTTTTCCTTGGAGCATCGGAGGCTGAGGGGTGACCTTAGAGGTTTACAAAATTATGAGGGGCATGGATAGAGTAAATAGACAAAGTATTTTCCCTGGGGTTGGGGAGTCTGGAACTAGAGGGCATAGGTTTAGGGCGAGAGGGGGAAAATATAAAAGAGACATAAGGGGCAACTTTTTCACACAGAGGGTGGTATGGGTATGGAATGAGCTGTCAGAGGAAGTGGTGGAGTTTGGTACAATTGCAACATTTAAGAGGTACTTGGATGGGTATATCAATAGGAAGGGTTTGGAGGGATATGGACTGGGTGCTGGCAGCTGGAATTAGATTGGGTTGGGATATCAGGTCAGCATGGACGGGTTGGATTGAAGGGATTGTTTCCATGCTGTACATCTCTATGACTCTAACTTCCATACCCTTCATTTTATTATCATCCATGTGCCTATCCAGAAGTACATTAAATGTCCCAAATGCATCTAATTTTACTACCACCGCTGGCAATGCATTACACTCAGCCACCACTCTATATGTAATGAACCTACCTCTGAAATCTCCCCTTAACCATCTGCTAATCACCTGAAAATCATACCCCCTTGTAATAGTTATTTATGTCAAAGTAAAAATCTCTCTGTTCACTCTATCTATGTCTCTCATCACCTTGTTCACCTCTGCCAAGTCACCCCTGACCCTTCTTCACTCAAATGAGAAAAGCCTTAGCTCCCTCAACCTTTCTTCATACGACACGCTCTCCAGTACAGGCAGCATCCTGGTAAATCTCCTCCTTAACCTCTCGAAAGCTTCCACATCCTTCCTATAATGAAGGGACCAGAACTGAACACAATATTCCAAGTGGTGTCTAACCAGATCTCTATAGAGCTGCAGCATAACCTCACAGCTTTAAAACTCAATCCCCAAACTAATGAACTCCCACACAATATATTCCTTCTTAACAAGCCTATCAGCTTGGGTGCCTAATTTGAGGGATCTATGGACTTGGGACCCAAGATCCCTCCGTTCCTCCACACTGCCAAAGATCCTGCCTTTAACCCTGTATTCTGCATTCAAATTCAATATTCAACATGGATGACTTCACACTTTTCCAGATTGAAGTCTATCTGCCGTTTCTCAGCCCAGCTCTGCATCCTGTCATTGTTCCGTTGGAACCTACAACTGACCTCCACAGTATCCACCACTCCACCAACCTTCGTGTCATTGGCAAACTGACTAAACAACTCTTCCACACACACATTCAACTTATTCATAAAAACACAAAGAGGAGAGGTCCTGTAACCACTCCCTGCAGAAAACCACTGGTCACGGAGCTCCAGTGTGAATTGTTTCCATCTATCATCACTCACTGTCTTCTATGGACCAGTAATCCTGTATCCAGACAGACAGGTTTCCCTGTATCCCATGCCTCCGTATATTCTGAATGAGCCATACAGGTGATTTGTCACATTCTTAAAAGATACAATAAGATTTGTAAGGCATGACCTGCCCCTTACAAAACCAGGCTGACTATCTCGAATCAAACTATGCTTTCCCAAGGAGTAATAAATCCAGTCTCTCGGAGTCCTCTCCAATAATCTGCACACCACAGACATAAGACTGACAGGTGTGCAATTCCCAGGATTATCCCTATTCCCTTTCTGAACAAGGGAATAATATTTTCCTGCCTCCAATCATTTGGTCCGACTCCAGTGGACAGTGAGGGTGCAAAGGTCATCACCAGGTGCGCAGCAATCCATTCCCTCGCTTCATGTAGTAACTTTGGACGCATCCGGTCTGGTTCAGCGACTTATCTATCCTTATCTTTTACAAAATTCTCAGCACATCCTCCTTCTTAACATCCACCTGTACAGGTATAACAGCCTGTTTCACGCTGTCCTCACAAAAGACAAGACCCTTCTCAGCAGTGAATACTGAGGCATAGTATCCATTAAGGACCTCCCCTACCTCCTGTGACTCCAGGCACAAGTTCGTTCCACTATCCCAGATTGGCCTTATCCTCACTCTGAACATCCTCTTGTTCCTCCCATAAGTGGAGAATGTCTCACGGCTTTCCTTAATCCTTCCCAACAAAGCTTTATCATACCCCTTCCAGTTGCCCTAAGTCCATTCCTCGATTCCTTCCTGGTACCTTCAGAAAATCCCTACAGTGTTGGCCCAACAACTCCATATCAAACATCCAAACAGTATCCAAACCAGCCCCATTTCCCCACCCGATTACTCTCCATTTGCCCTGACTAATGCACAACACCTACACATCTGTGAACAGTATGGGTAATTTAACATGGCTGAGTTACCTAATCTGCACATCTTTGGGCTGTGGGGGGAAACCAGAGCACCTACAGGAAACCCATGCAGACACGGGGAGAATGTACAACTCCACACAGACAGTCGTCTGAGGCTGTAATCGAAATGGAGTCCTTAGTGCTATGAGGTAGCAGTGCTACCCAGTGAGACACCGTGCCAATCAATGGAACTCTCTGGAGCCCTGTCTGATCCTTGCTTCCTCAACCTTAAGTAAGCTTCCTTCTTCGTCTTGACTAGATGCTAAAGTCCACGTGGACAATGTTGACTGCTCTGCCTTCATCTATCTTTGGCCACCTCCTCGAAGAGTCAATCCGGTTTGTGAAACATGGTTTTCCATTCACAAAGCCATGCTGACGATCTAGAATCAGCCCTTGCCTTTGTAAATATAAAGGAGCTCCTTTGTCTCAATCTCCTCCAACTACTTACCCACCACTGGGCTCACTGGGTTGTAATTTCCTGGCTTGTCCCTGCAGCCCTTAAGTGTTGGAACAGCATTAGCCACCCTCCAGTCTCCAGCACCTCACTGTCCTCGGTGGATAATATAAATATCTGTTATGGACACTGCATTCTCTTCCCTAGCTTCCCACAATATTCTAGGATTGACCTAATGAGCTACTGAAGATTGATCTATCTTTATTTGTTTTAGGATTCCAGCACTTTCTCTTCTCTGGTGAGGATTCTTTCCAAGGCTTCACTATTTGTTTCCCCAAGTTCCCGAGCTTCCATGCCTTTCTCCACAGTAAATACTGACAAGATTATTTTGTCTAATATCTCACCCATCTCCTCTGGTTCCACACATTGGTGACCTTATTGATCTTTAAGCGGGCCTATTCTCTACCAAGTTACACTTTAGCCCTTATTGAAACTTGTGTAAAGGCTTCTGATAATTCAAATACACCATATCCCCTATACCACTACACCCCTCCTACACCACTTACAATTCTGCCATTTATATTCACACCAACAAATTAAATCCAACAGGCTCAAAAACAAATTATATTTTATCAAATGTGTTTCTAAGTGGCCAGTTATTGTATATTGACATCTCCTTGCTAACAATGTCAGTATGCTTCCCTCGTACTGTCAGGCTAACACTATGTGGTTTCAGACTGACAGCAGAAAGGGTTGAGGGAGTTCTTGTTTATCAATCTGAAAAATGTAGCTTACAGTGTCAGCAGGTAATAGAGAAGGCAAATCAAATGCTGGCATTTATTACAAAGGGAATGGAGTCTAAAAATAGGGAGGTCTAGCTAAAACTATGCAAGGTACATGTCAGACCACCACCTAGAATACTATGAACAGTGTGAGTGCCCGAAGGAAAGATACTGTCACATTGGAGGCAGGTCACAGAAGGGTCACTCGGCTGATCCTGGGAATGCAGGGATTTTCTATTGAAAAGAGGTGGAGTAGATTGAGATTGAACCCATTGAAATTGAGAAAATGAGAGAGAAATTGAATGAAACGTGCAAAATTCTGAGGGGGTCAAATTCGGAAGTTAGAAAATAGCACAGTACAGCACAGAAACAGGCTCTTCAGCCCACCATGTCTGTGCTGTTCATGATGCTATTCTAACTCATACTATCGGCCTGCACATGGTCCATATCCCTCTGTTCTCTGCCAGTTCACGTTTCTGTCTAAATGCCACTTCAAAACTTTACTCACACTTCTGTTTCTTTGACCTCCAATGATAACATGCACTCACACTGTTTAAAAAAATCTTGACTTCCACATCTCGTTTAAACTTACTCTTTCTCACCTTAATCCTCTGCATGCTAGCATATGAATCTTACACATTGGAAAAGGATTGCACCTACCCACATTATCTATCCCTCTTCAAAAGTTATATCCCTGTACCTGGTCACCTGTCAGCCTCTTATTCTCTCGCAAAACAATCCAACTTTGTTTAATTTCCTCTTACACCTAACACACCCTTAAAAACCCTAACACAGACAACGTGCTAATGAACCCCTTTTGCACCTTCTCCAAAGCTTCCCATCCTCCCTATTGTGTGGAGATGAGAACTGCACACAGTACTCCAAGTGTGGCCAAACAAACGTTTTATACAATTACAACATCAGATGCAACTCGCTATACCCAACGTTGTGACCGATGAAGGCCAGTGTTCCATTTGCTTTATTTCCAATCCGAATCACTTCTGTTGCCATTTTCAGGGATTTACTGACTTGCACCAACATTCTTCTGTACATTAATGTCCCTCAGTATCCTAACTTTCTTCTTGACTTTGACATGACCTCACACTTGTCCAGATTAAACTTAATTTGAAATTTCTCTGCACATCTTTCCAACTGATCTGTAACCTCCTGCAACCTTGGATCTCCTTGCTCATTCACCCCAACTCCACTAATTTTCATGTCATCTGCAATAATTATCTTTGTCACTGCCGTTCGTTTCAATTGTGTGAGAATCTGTAACCAGAGGGCATAAAATTCCAGCAAGGCTCACCCATTCAAGATAGAGATGAGGAGGAATATCTTCACTCAGAGGATTCTGTGGGAATTCCTGACTGCAGGGGGCTGTGGAGGCTGCGTCCTTAAGAATATTTACAGCAGGGATGGTCAGACGTTAGTTAAACATGGAAACAAGAGTTTTTTTTGTGGAAAAGGCAGGTAAATAGAGTAGAGGATCATCAGATCAACCATGATCTGACTGATGGGCAGAGCATTGTCAATGGGCCAAATGGCCTAATTCTGCTCCTACATCTCATGGTCTGAACTCAAACTCAATATGTCCTGCCTAACATTATGGGTCTCTGATCACAAAACTCATTTATAATGGGATTATTGGATATTTATTATTACACAGCATTTGATCTACAAAATACAATTTTGTTGATGGTTCCTTAATATGATGTTATAGAAAACCATCTCAGGATTCCATCCATTGCAGCCCTGCTACTCATTAGTTATCCAATCGGGATAGAGTCCACCTTCACACACAGTTACTGTACTGTCTTTGCTACAAGTGCATTCAGTATCCTGACTGCAATCACATTTACATTACCATCACTGGTTGGTGCATATAAAATAATTCCTGCTCACCATTGCTGCTGCTTGCTTATTCTCAGCTCCACCCAACTGGACTCCAACTTTTGATCTTCAGATCAACGTAACTGTCTCATCAATGCATTACCGTCATCCTTTCTTTACAACTTGATTTTTTGCCTAGTCTGATCTTGGGACTAGATTGGGTGGGGATATCTGGTCGGCATGGATGTGTTGGACTGAAGGATCTGTTTCCATGCTGTACATCTCATTGACTGTATGACTCTATCCCAACAATCCTTCAATATTCCCTTCCCAGCTACGGTCATTATGCATCTACATCTCCGGATGACAGTTCCATCATATCAGTTCACTGTCATTCCATCTGCCTAATGGCGAATGCAGGGAGTCATTCCTCAGTAGTGGCGAGTTGAACGGATGGGTAGAGGTTACAGAGATAGGGAGGCTTACAGTGGCTCGACGATGTTTGAGTTAAACAGAGTTACATCTGGTCAAGAATGTCAGTGGGAGAAAGGGGTTTGAGGATTGGAGGAATTTACAGAGATAGAGGGAGCTGGATTAGATTCTGGAGATAGGGATAGGGATGGATGTAGGGAGAGGCAGGCAGCGTGAGAGGCACAGACTGGGGGTGTTTCAGGTAGGAGAGTATTGTATATACTGACAGAGGTAAGGAAGGTTGTAGTGACGGAAGATGCTTACAGATGTAAGGCAATTTCTAGGTTCTGGAGGCTACATGGATAGGAAGGCAATGCAGAATGTCAGGTTGCTGGGTTGGAGACAGTTACACAGATGGGGAGGGTTGCACAAACTGAAAGACGTTCCTGTGGCTGTGGTCGGGAGGGGTGTGGGAGGTGGGAACGAGAGTGAAATTTAAAACAATTTAGAACAAAGATTTGGAGAAGGATAAGGATATTACAAATTTTTCACAGGAGGGGCTGTAGGAGCTGGAGAAGATTACCTAGGTAGGGACCAATGGAAAGGTTAAAGATAAATACATTGACATGAGGAGGGGTGGTATTGGTAGGAGGAGCTCACGGTGATAGACAGGACTGTCAGGGTTTACAGGGATGAAGGTATTTAGTATCTACTGGAGAAATTTAGGGATTAGGGTGTTAAGGGTTAGAGAAACTGACAGAGAAATCATTGTGTGGACTCGAGAAAAATCCAAACAGAGGAAGGATTACTGGAATTGGAGGATATTACATAGATCACTAATATAGCATGTGCCAGGTTGATGCTTGGGACCTCCTGTGCTGTCTCAGGGAGGACTGGTACAGCAGTGGTGAGAGCAGGACCCTCACAAGATGGTGGGAATGAAGCCAAGGATGTTGCTGTTCCTTGCCCAGCATTGTATCTGCGTCCTGTCTTCCAGGTCTGAATACAGAAGGCTACTAACTCCACCCTGTGCTGTTTACTGTGAGTGATCTTACCGGCTACAGGATTTACTGAAGGCTCCAGATCTCCCTCTCCATCTCCATCTCTCTCTGGCTGACCAAGCATCTTCAGTGAGCTGATGGATGAGACAGGAGTTAGGAATATCCTGATTACCTGCATGAGACAGAGAAATAGACAGAATGGGAAATTAGACTAATGCAGTGAGGATAACTTATGTAGAGTGGCAGAGAGTCCAGCAGAGATCACGAAAATCCCAGTCTCCATCCATGGCCTGTGCTGCTGCATCTCTCTGGAGTGGACAATTCTGTTGACTCAGGATCTCAGACCAGCAATAAGATCAGAAACGCTGACAGAGGCAGCAAATAGACCCACGCAGCGAGGGATACCACATGGAGATATACTGAATGATATCACCAGAGTGTAGGAAGGTGTCTGAAGATGTGGTTCTGATTCAGTGGCAACTGCTACCAGTACTCAAGGAGAAGTCAGCCATTATAGTGGGATGGGCTCCACTGGTACGGTGCTGGGGCCAATGTCCTTGTCAATCATATGACCAGGATTATGCAGAGTGCTTTAAACTGACACAGATGAAGAGGGACACGGCTTAGGTGCAAAGAAATTCCCAAGTCCAAAGAGAAAGTCTGAAATATTGGAACACCATGGAGATGTGGCTAAAGACAAACAGAAAGAAACAGGAAGGGACTGAGTTTAACTGAAATTGTACATCAGCAAATAGTTTTGTGACAGGAACTTGTGATAAAAAGGTAAATTACTGTTTCTTAATTTGAATGCATGAAGTATTTGCAATTTGGAATATACACGTGTGACTTGTAATTTCTATCTAATCACCATCAGGGAGACGTGGTCACTGGGTGAACAAAAATGTGAGTCATTAATATTAGAGGTCATACAATTGTGGAAAGCCAGACAGAATGGGAAGCAGGATGAGGAACTCCCATAGTTAGGGAAAACAATGGTATTATCAAGCAATAGGAAACCAAATTCTGGATAATAAGGATCAGAGCACAGGACTGGAAGGGCAGTGTTAAGGTCCCTTTACAACATTACATTATTTGACACTGCAAAAAATAGGGAATTATTTGATTTTGTAACAAGGGCACTGGGATAATTGTGAAGGAATTCAATCTTCCTATTTCATTGGCAATGGGTCACAGACGAGGCTGACTCTCTCCCACTCGCAGGGGGAGTCTGCACAGACCCATGTTGCCTTCCACAGACTCTGTTACATTTGTAGCAGAAGGTGGCCGTGGGAAGGGGATGGGTGGGGCGTTGGTGTGACAGCGAGTTCCTTGTGCAGTTTTCTCCTGGATTCCTATTTTCCCCACAGCAAGTCTCGAGGTGCTCGACACCTTCCCAGTGCTCCTCCCCCACTTCGGACTGTCTTGGCCCAGTAAATCCCAGGAGTTATCAGATTTGATTAAGAAATAAAAAAACTAGCAATTCTGAAGAAGCCAAAATTTAGAAATGTGGATGCATTTGTTAAAGAGATCGCTAGGGAGTCTCCTAGTAGGAGAGGTGCAGTAAGAAGAGGAAACGTTGCCTGCGTTTAATCAGATGATAGGAACAGGGAGAATTGAAGATGCTGGTGGTGGTGAGAGTGTTACAGAGAGGGGCAAAGGCCTGAACAATGTTACAAAGCCAGAATAGCTGCAGCTAGAGGTGTTTGCAAAGGTAGGGATGGACATATGTATTTTCATTGATTCATTCATGGCCTGAGGCTGTCACTGGATGGGCCAGCATACACTGCCCCGCTGCTAATTGCATAGAGGCAGCTCAGTCAGCCATATCGATGTGGGTCTGGAGTCACATGTGAGCCAAACCAGGTAAGAATGTCAGATGTCCATCCCTAAAGAACATACGTGAACAAGTTGAGTTTATCCAGATAATCAACAATGCTTGTATGGTGATCTCACTAATGTCCTTTACAGATACAACCTGACATCCCAACTTCTTCTCTCAATGCTGTGACCAATGAAGGTAACTATCCCAAACGCCTGCTTAACCAGCCTGTTTACCTGCAATGCTACTTTCAAAGAACTGTATAACTGCATCCCTGGGTCACTGATTGACAACACTACCCAGGGTCCTAACATTAACTGTACAACTCCAGCCTGGTCTGCTTTACCAGAATGCAACACTGTGCATTTCTCCACCTGCTATTCCTCAACTCACTGACCCAGCAGTACTGTTGATCCCATTGAACTCTTGGTTAACCCTTTTCATTGCCCACTTTACCACCAATTTCATTGTCACTCACAAACTTACTAACCATGGCTCCTTTATTATCATTCAAACCATTTATATAAATGATGCACAACGGTGGAACCAGCATCGAACCCAATGGCACACCGTTGGTCACACCCCTGCAGTTTGAACTGCAAACCTCTATGAACACACTGTCTCCTACCATCAATCTAATTTTGTATCCAGTGGGTGAGTGTTCCCTGGTTATGTGTGATCTACACTTATTAACCAGTCTGCCATGCAGACCCTTGTCAAAGGCCTTGCTAAAGTTAATGTGGACATTATGTATTGGTCTGCTTTGATCTGTCACTTGTCTACCTCTACAATCAGGTTTGAGGCATGATTTCCCATACGCAAAGCCATGCTGACTATCGTTAACCAGTCCTTGCCTTTTCAATGTATGATGATGCTTTCTCTCAGAATCACCTCCAACAACTTACCCACCTCTACCATCTGTCTCACTGGTCTGCAGTGGCTGTCGATGACACAAAAAACTCTGCGAGGGACCCGACAGTTTCCTCGTTAGCTTCTCACTGGGCACTGAGATACATCTGACCATGTCCCGAGGTTTTATCTAACTTTTTGCATTTTTAGCCATCCAGCACCTCCTGTTCTCCAATGTAAACTCTGTTCAAGGCATCACTATGTATTTTCCCAAGGTCGCGATCTTCCATGTCTTTTCCAAAACTAAATCCAAAAGCAAAATATTTGTTCAGTATCTCACCCATCAGCAGTGATTCCACACAGACGGCCTCGTTGACTTTTCAGGGGCCCTATTCTCTCCCAAGTTAATTTTTAGCCCTTGTTGAATCTTGTCAAAATGCTTCTGAAATTTCAAATAACCCTCGACCGCTATTAGCCTCCCCCAGCCTTAACTATTCTGCCATTTATGGTCACACCAAAATATAGAATGCAACAAATTCAAAAATATTCGCTTTTTATAAAAATCATGCGTCTCCCACTGTTTCTAAGTGTCCAGTTATCATTTTTTGTCATATCGTTTCTAACACATTCCAGTACGTTCCCGACTTACTGTCAGACTAACACCGTTTGGTTTCAGACTGACTGCACAAAGGATTTTGGGAATCCTTGTGGATCAATCTGTAAAAGGGAGCTTACAGGATCAGCAGGTAATCGAGAAGGCAAATCAAATGCTGCCATTCATTACAAAGGGAATGCACTCTAAACAGAGGGAGATCTTGCTAAAACGATGCAAGGTACAGATCAGACCACATCTAGGATTATAATGACTAGTATGCGTGCTTTAAGGAAAGACATTCTTGCATTGGAGTCAGGCCAGGGAGGGTTCACTCAGCTGATCCTGGAGATGGCTGGGACAGGGAGAATTGAAGGTGCTGGAGATGGTGAGAGTGTTACAGAAGGGGCAAGGGCACATGGGCGATATCCCTCTATTCTCTGCCTGTTCATGTTTCTGTCTAAATGCCACTTCAAAACTTTGCTCTCATTGCCACCTCTCCAACCTCCCACCTCTCAGTAAAGAATACTGGCCTCAGTCATCTCACCTTAAGCCGAGGTGCACTAGTATTTGATATTTCTACATTGGAAGAAGGATTCCAACTGTCCACACTATTCACGCCTCTTCTAATGCTATATACCTGTGCCCAGTCACCCTTCAGTCTCCGATACTCTCGCAAAACAATCCAACTGCGTCCAACCTCCTTACAAGTAAACACATTCTCGTCCAGGCAGCATTCTGCCAACCCTTTGTTGCCACCTCCCCAAAGCCTCCACATCCTTCCTGTAGTATGGCGATGAGAACGACACGAAACCTTCCAAACAATGTTGCAAAGCCAGAATTGCTGCAGCTAGAGCTGTTTGCAAAGGTAGGGGAGGACAAATGTATTTTCATTGATTCATTCATGGCCTGAGGATGTCACCGGTTGGATCAGCATACGTTGCCCTCCTGCTAATTGCCCAGAGGCAACTCAGAGTCAGCCATATTACTATGGGTCTGGAGTCACATGTAGGCAAGACCAGGTAAGAATGTCAGATGCCCTTCCCTAAAGGTCATATGTGAACAAGGTGAGTTTTTCCAGATAATCAACAATGCTTATATGGTGACCTCATGAATGTCTGGTACCGATACAATCTGACATCGCAACTCCTGCTCTCAATGCTGTGACCAATGAAACTAACTTCATCAGCCTATCTACCTGTGACGCTACTTTCAAAGAACTGTGTACCTGCATCCCTGGGTCACTGATTGACAACACTACCCAGGGTCCTAACATTTACTGTACAAGTCCAGCCCTGGTCTGCTTTACCAGAATGCAACACTGCATTTCTCCACCTGCTATTCCTAACCTCACTGACCCAGCAGTACTGTTGATCCCATTGAACTCTTGGATAACTCTCTTCACTGTCCACTTTACTATTAATTTCAGTCTCACTGACACATTTGCTAACCATGACTCCTGTATTCTCACCCAAATTGTTTATATAAATGATGCACAACAGTGACCCAGCACCGAACCCCACGGCACACCATTGGTCACAGGCCTGCAGTTTGAACAGCAAACCTCTATGAACATGCTCTGTCTCCTATTGTCAATCCAATTTTGTATCCAGTTGTTGAGTGCTCCCTAGTTGTGTGTGATCTAAACTTATTTACCAGTCTGCCACGCAGACCCTTGTCAAAGGCCTTGCTAAAGTTAATGTGGACATCATGTATTGGTCTGCTTTGATCTGTCACTTGTCTACCTCTACACTCAGGTTTGAGGCATGATTTCCCAGACACAAAGGCATGCTGACTATCGTTTATCTGTCCTTGCCTTTCCATATTCATGATGATCCTTTCTCTCAGAATGACCTCCAACAAGTTACCCACTTCTACCATCAGTCTCACTTTCTGCAGTGGCTGTCAATGACAAAAACATCTCTGCGAGGGACCCAGTTGTTTCCTCGCTACCTTCTCAGTAGATACTGGAATACATCTGACCATGTCCCAAGGTTTTATCTAACGTCTTGCATTTTTAGACATCCAGCACCTCCTGTTCTCTAATGTGAACTCTGTTCAAGACATCACTATGTATTTTCTCACGGTCCCGAGCGTCCATCTCTTTCTCCAAAGTAAATCCTAACGATTCCACATGGACAGCCTCATTGACCTTTCAGGGGCCCTATTCTCTCTCTCACTAGTTCTTAGCCCTTGTTGAAACTTGTCAAAATGCTTCTGAAATTTCAAATATCCCCCTAGCACTACTAGTCTCCCCCAGCCTTAACTATTCTGCCATTTATTCCTCTAACTATCCCTGATCATTACATGCCTTTCCAAATGCCGTCTGCAAAATACTAAGCAAACTGCTTACCTTTTCATCTGAATCACAGATATAAATTACACACAGACATCACAGCACTGATCCTTGTGAAACAACATTGGCCACAGACGTCCAAACTGAAATTGGCCACTCTACATGCCTCTATCTGCTATCACCAAAAAAAATTGTATCCAACTTACCAACGAGCGTGGATTGTGATTTGATCTTCCAGATCTCCCTTGCTATTTGGAAGCTGTCCATTCAAAAATGACTCTATATTTTCATACCCAGATTAAATTGACTGTCTTACTAATGCACTGACTGCATCCTTTCTTCACAACAAAACGGGACCTTGTTTGCTTTTTTGCTGATCCTGCCTAAATCCCTACAACCCCTCAATAATCACATTGCTGTCATGGTCATGCTACAGCCACACCTCTACAATAACAGTTCGATCATATCTGTTCCCTTCAGTTAATGCTGTCATTCCATCTGCCTTGTTGCAAATGCATTGCGCGTGTCACCGAGAGAGGGCCTTTGAGGGATAGATAGAGGTCATAGAGTGGGAGAGATGTTTGGGGGCACAACAATGTTGCAGGGTTAAACATAGTTGCAGTTGCTACAGAATGTTCACAGGAGAAAACATTTTATTATTTGGAGGAGGTTAGAGAGATAAAGCGTCTTTGATTAGACTTAGAGAAAGGCATGTATGTAGGGCTGTGGATCGTTACATGAGAATATCACAGTGATAGGGAGGATGGTATGGACTGGAGAATATTACAGCGAAAGGGAGGGTGGTGTGGACTGGAGAATGTTGCAAGCACATGGAAATGATATAGACTGGAGAACGTTGCACGGATAGGGAGGAAGTTGTAGACTGGTTAAAGATAGAAGGAGAGATGATTTTATGCACTGGAAGGTATGTCGGAGAGTGTGAGTGGTGTGCATGCTGCAAAATACGACAGGAATAGGGAAGCTTGTAGAGACTAGAGGAGAGAGTCATAGAGAGGCTTGAGAGAGACCAGATTCACTTATGAGCATAGGATGTGCTACAGTGAGCAGAGCCTTTTGCAGATATAAACGAGGATACAATGGTCACAAAGCAGTCACACCCATACACAGGTATATATGAACTGAAGAAATTGAAGAGATTACACAGACTGAGTGTAGTGTGCAGTGGAGTAGATTAAACTGATAGGGATGGTTTTAGAGACTCAACAACGTTAGGAAATAATGGGGGTTGCAATGCTGATAGCAGGTTTCAGCAAGGTACAGGATATAGACCTGAGGGAGCTTTCACAGATAGCGATGGCTTTCGGGTCTGGTGAGGGCTGCACAGTACAGGGAATTGTAGTGGCAGGATGCATTTACACAAATAGGGAGTTTATTAGTGGTCAGTAGAATTCACAATAACGGGTCTGCAGGACACGACACAAATCAGAAGGGTTGTAACAACTTGATGGCGAACACAGGCAGAATAGTTTATGGGGATTGGAGCAGCTCACCATGACAGAGAGATGCATGGAGACTGGAGATGTTGCAGAAAGATTGCTACATTTAATTCTATAGAACTCACATAAGTCTGTCCTGGTTCTTTCTTTATGTTTCTGAACCGCTGTCGATACGCTTCTGGTACTAATCCATAAGCACTTAAAATAGCCTGTTTGACATGTGCATAATCTCTTGACTACTCATGAGACAGCGCTGCAAATACCTCACTGGCTCTGCCTAACAGCTTAGGCTGAACTAGCATTACCCACAAGACCTCAGGCCACTCCATCTGTCTATCCAATTTTTCAAATGAAGTACAGAGGTCCTTGAAAGTAAAGTGACAGGTCGATAGGATAGCAACGAAGGCACTTGGTATGCATTCCTTTATTGGTCCGAGTATGGAGTACAAGAGTTGGGAGGTCATGTTGCGGCTGTAAAGGACATTGGTTAGACCACTTTTGGAATACCGTGTGCAATTCTGGTCTCCTTCCTATCGGAAGGATGTCGTGAAATGTAAAGGTTCAGAAATGATTTACAAGGATGTTGCCAAGGTTGGAGTATTTGAGCTCTAAGGAGAGGCTAAACAGGCTGGGGCTGTTTTCCCTGGAGCGTCGGAGGCTGAAGGGAGTCCTTATAGAGGTTTACAAAATATTGAGGGGCATGGATAGGATAAATAGTCAAAGTCTTTTCCCTTGGGTCGGTGAGTCCAGAAAAATAGGGCATAGGGTTAGGGTGAGAGGAGACATGTATAAAAGAGAGCTAAGGGACAAATATTTAACACAGAGGGTGGTACGCATTTGGAATGAGCTGCCAGAGGAAGTGGAGGAGGCTGGTACAATTGCAACAGTTGAAAGGAATCTGGTTGGGTATATGAATAGGAAGGGTTTAAAAGGGAGATGGGCCGGGTTCTGGTTGGTGCGACTGGATTGTCATGGACAAGTTGGACCGGAGGTTATGTTTCCATGCTGTACATCTCTATGATTCTCTGACTCTCATTGCCGAAGTTTCAAATCACTGCAGGCAATCAGTGATCGAGATAGAATTGTAAGGTCTTTTGGAGGTTACACAGTTCGGGAGGATTGTAAGGACTTGATGATGTTGTATATGGATGTAGGGTTGTCGAGACTGAAGGTGGGAACAGAAATAGAGAGAACCGCAGGGGATCACAGAGATCTGGAGGTTCGTGGTCTCTGGTGGAAGTTCCACGTAGAGGGATGTTTTGTGGAATTGCAGGACCTTGGACAGATAGGCAGATTTGAAGGGGCTGGAGGGGTTTACAGATGCATGGAGAAATTTAGTGACTGGAGCATACAGAGATGGTGAGGGCTGTAGGAGATACAATAATTTAGAACGACTGTAGAAGCTGGAGGGGTTCAAATGACAAGGAGGATTGTACCATTGTGAGGAGTTTACAGAGGTAGGGAGGTTGGAGCATTCTCAGTAATTACTGGTTTGGAGCACTGTCCAGACAGGGGGGAGTTTTCAGAATTAGGGGTCGAGCAAAAGGAAACATTTGCAGAAAATCAAGGAACATAAATGTCACTTCGGTGCTGTGCCCCTGACGGTCATCAGGAGGACAGTTGTCCTCATTAAAATGTACAGGTCTTCAGGGGATTGGACAGGGTGGATGCTGAAAGGATGTTTCCTTCCACTTATGGGAGAGAGACAAAAAAGCAGACTCTGTTTGACAAAGGTGGAGAAGGGGAGTTGTATTTTTCTTCCAGTGGCCCAAAACTACGTAAGGTTTGTTCCCACACAGCTCAAAGGAATGCAATGCGACAACATTGGTCATTTAAAATTGCAGGAGATACGAGACCAAGGCCAGGTTGGAAGGGCTGGAGGGAGTGAAAGAGAAGGGAGATGTTCAACAGCTGGAAGGTTTTCCAGGGAGTGGACACTATCAGGACTAGAGAACATGACACGCTCACTCATGAGAAGGAGATAACGATATGGCACAAGGTCAAACACAGCAGGAGGAACCCAAGCTCCATACCGGTCATTTACTGAGGGAGCTGCTCTCACCCAGTCTGTTGCCAATCCCCATATATAAACACAGTCTAGATTAGAGTGGAAAAGCTCAGCAGGTCAAGCAGCATCCGAGGAGTGGGAGCATCGACATCGATCAAAACGTCGATTTTCCCTTTGCTCGGATATTGCCTGACCTGCTGTGCTTTTCCTGCACCACCCTAATCGAGACTCTGATCTCCAGCATCTGCAATTCTCACTTTTGCCACATACAATCAGCATGAAGTTTCCTAGTTCCTGATGCTCAGGGCCCAGTGCACTCACCCTTGAAACAGTCGGTGAAGTATTTACACAGTTATACGTCCTCCAGAAACACTGTGTCCTAGGCGACATGAACTGGTAAATTCACACTTTACCAAGCAAAGACCATCTGCACTCAGATTCCCTGGTGATACAACCCTCCGAGTGAAAGTCTGCAAAGAACAACAGAATCCACGAATCCCCATCATATTGATCAGGGTCAATGACAGAGTTTCATTCTTTTAAAAATGACAACTCCTCAATTCCTGCATCTCTCAAAACTCTATTTAAAAATATTAAAATAAAGAATATTCCAAATGAAGGCTCTGATGAGGTGAACTCTGGTCAGTCCTGTATATCTGGATGTTACCAGATGCACGGAGAGTGCTTTCTACCAGAGCAGCACCAGGTCAGTGTCAGGCACACAGACAGAACGGGCAAATAGATTCACACCTGAATTCACATCTCCCAGCTTGGGAATCTGAAGCTGTGCTCACCATTCCGGTAGAGATCTCTAGAAACAAGACATCAGAGCCAGAAGACTGGAGGTTGGCTATCGTGTTGCTACTATTTAAGGAAGGCAGTAAGAAAAAGCCAGGAAACTATAGACTGGTGAGCCTGACATCGTTGGCAAGTTGTTGGAGGGAATCGTGAGGAACAGGATGTATATGCATTTGGAAAGGCAAGGACTGATTAGGGATAGTCAACATTGCTTTGGAGTGGAAAAGCATGTCTCACAAACTTGATTGAGATTTTTGAAGAAATAACAAAGAAGATTGATGAGGGCAGAGTGGCGGATGTGATCCATATGTACTTCAGTAAGGCGTTCAACAAGGTTCCCCATTGGAGATTGGTTAGCAAGGTTAGATCTCACAGAATACAAGGAGAACTAGCCAATTGGTATAGAACTGGCTCAAAGGTAGAAGACAGAGTGGTAGTGGAGGGTTGGTTTTCAAACTGAAGGCCTGTGACCAGTGGAGTGCCACAAGGATCGGTGCTGAGTACAATATTTTGCATGGTTTACATAAATGATTTGGATGGGAGTATAAGAGGTATAGTTAGTATGCTTGCAGATGACAACAAAATTGGAGGTGTCGTGGTCAGCGAAAGAGGTTACTTCCGATTACAATAGGATCATGATCAGATGGGCCAATGAGCTGAAACGTGGCAGATGGAGATTAATTCAGATACATGCGAGGTGCTGCATTTTGCGAAAGCAAATCTTTGTTGTACTTATACACTTAATGGTAAGGTTTGACGGTGTGTTTGGTATGCTTTCTTTTATTATTCAGAGTATTGAGTACAGGAGTTGGGAGGTCATGTTGTGGTTGTACAGGACATTAGTTAGGTCACGTTTGGAATACTGTGTGCAATTAAGGTCACCTTCCTCTCAGAAGGATGTTGTGAAACTTGAAAGGGTTCAGAAAAGATTTACTTGGATGTTGCCAGGATTGGAGGGTTTGAGCTATAGAGAGAGATACGCTCAATAGGCTGTGGCTGTTTTCACTGGAGCATCGAAGGCTGGGAGTTGACATTATAGAGCTTTATAAAATCATGAGGGGCATGAAGAGTCTAAAGAGACAAAGTCTTCACCCTTGGGAATGGGAGTCCAGAACTGGAGGGCACAGGTTTATGGTTAGAGGAGAGAGATATAAAAGAGACTTATGGGGCAATTATTTTCACGCAGAGGGTGGTACGTGTATGGAATGAGTTGCCAGAGGAAGTGGTGGGGGCTGATACAAAGATATCCGGATGGGTATATGAATAGGAAGGGTTTGCAAGAATATGGGCCAGATGCTTGTAGGTGGGACTAGATTGGGTTGGGATATCTGGTCGGCATGGACAGGTTGGACAGAAGGGTCTGTTTCTATGCTGTACATCTCATTGACTCTAAGATCGGCTGAATAGTCCAATCAAAGATGATCTGTGGTTTAAATCGTAACATCCTTCAGGCTCCACAACCATTTTTGATCCCATCCTGCAGGCTCTATGAATCCCACTCCCTCAAACCTTCTGCAGGACCTACATTAGTACCATGCTCCAGGTTCTGCAGCCCTTCCTAGTTCCGTAACATGGCCCGGTCTCTACAACTCTTCCTTCCTCTGCAATGTTCCCCAGAAAGGCACTGGAGGATGGTGGCATTTACACAGTTAAGGAGGGATATCGGGACTGGAGGACTTTGCAGGCATTAGGACTAGAGGGACTTGATGAGGTTTCACAGTTTCTGAGTGCTGTAGGCACTGTAGGAAGTTACAAAGATAGAGATGGTTTCAGATTGGAGGATTCTGCAGAAAAACTGTACATGGTTAAAGGCAGGATTCTTAACAGTGTGCACGAACAGAGGGATCCTGTATCCCTGAAGTTACCACCCAAGTTGAGAGGTGTTAAGAATGCGTATGGTGTGTTGGGTTTCATTAGCAGGTATGGCTAAGACCCTAAACAAGTTTTTTTTTCCCTCCAGAACTTACTGTGGACAAGAACTGGTGAACTCATGGAACAAGAGTAATACATTAGACCACAATTGGAGTACTATGCAATTCCAACCTACCTGCTATAGGAAGGATGTTGTGAAACTTGAAAGGGCTCAGAAAAGATTTACAAGATTTTGCCAGGGTTGTTGCTGAATAAGCTGGGGCTATTTTCCCTGGAACGTCGGAGACTGAGGGGTGACAGAAGTTTACATAAACATGAGTGGCATGGATTGGGTAAACATTCAAGGTCTTTTCCCAGGAGTTGAGGAGCCCAAAACTAGAGGACATAGGTTTAGGGTTAGAGGGCAAAGGTTTAAAAAGGGACTGAAGGGACAGCTTTTTCACGCACATGGTGATGTGTTTATGGAATAAGCCAAGAGAGAATGTAATGGAGACTGATACCTTTTAAATGTTGTAATTGTATCTGGATGGATATACGGATAGTCAGCGTTTAGCGGTACATGGGCCAAATGCTGGTAAATGTGATGAATTTACTTACATCTTCTAGTCAGCATGTGTGAGTTGGACCAAAGGGTCTGTTTCCATGCTGTACATCTCTATGACTTGAATAGAGTGCATGTTATAGAAGAGGTGGTGCTTGTGGTTTTAAAACATAAAAGTATGGAAAGCCCCAGGACCCGATTAAGTGTATCACAGGACATTGTGGGATGCTAGGGAAGAGGTTGAGGAGCTACTAGTAAGGGTATTTGTACCATTGACAGCCATGTGTGATCGACTGGAAGGCTGGAGGATGGCATAGTGGGCAGTGAAGGAGGTTTTCTAATGTTACAAAGGGATCTTGATGAAATGGGTGAATGGGCTGAAAAACTGTCGATGGAATTCAATCTGAATAAATGCGAGGTAATGCATTTGGTAAAACAAACAAGAGTAGAGCTTATACAATTAATGTTCGGGCCTCGGTTAGTGTTTTAGAGAAGCGGGACCTCCGGGTTCAGGTCATAATTCTTGGACCATGCCTCACAGGATGGATAAGACAGTGCTTGGCTATTGCTCAGTCCATTGATTGTAGGATTTCAGACATGATTATGATATTGTACAGACATTGGTGAGGACTCTTCTGCAATACTCTGTCCAGTTCTGAAGGGTGTTCAGAAGAGACTTACCAAGACCATGCTGGGTATGAAATGCTTGAGTTCTGAAAAACGGCTGGATACGCAGAATTATTTTGCAGTGGAGCCGGGAGGTTGAGAGATGACCTTATAGACGTTTAAGAAAAAATGTTGGGATATAGATAGAGTTAATGGTAGTTGCCTTTTCCTTCGGATGAGGGAGTCTCAAGTGGAGGGGCCACATTTTTAGGTTAGAAGAGAGAGATGATAAAAAGAAAAAGGATATAAGGGGCAAATTGTTACACAGGGTTGTTTGGGTATGGAATGAACTTCCTGAGGTAGATGTCGGTACAATTACAACGTTTAAAAGACATTTAGTTAAGTACATGGATAGGAAAGCATTTGGAGGGAACAGGCAGCGGAGATGAGTTTAGTTTGAGATTATGGTTGGTATCAACTGAAGGGTCAGTTTTCATGCAGTACAGCTCTGACAACAATATGATTTTGATCCTTTATTTAAAAAAGGCTGCAATGGAAATCCAGGGAACTGAAAACCAATTAGCCCAATGTCAGTGGTGGGTTAGTTGTGAAAGTGATTCTGCCGGACAGGAGTTACATTCATTTGTAAAGGCAAGGATTGATGAAAGATAGTCATCAGGGCTTTGTGCATACAAAGTCAAGTCTCACTAACTTGATTGCTTTTGTTGAAGTGGTGACCATACATTGTCTGCACCAACATCAGCAGGGGCCTTTGTCAGGATTTAGCATGATATACTGGTTCAGAAGGTTAGATTACATGGGATCAGGGAGAGCTCACCAACTGGATACAAAATTAGCTTGATAGCAGGAGACAGAGGGTGGTGGGAGAGGATTGCTTTTCAGACTGGAGGCCTGTGACCAGCAGTGTGCTTTAAGGATTGGGGCTGGGTCCACTGATGTGCATCATCTACATAAACGATTTGGTTGAGAATATCGGAGTCATTGTTAGTAATTTTGTGGATGACCAAATTAATGGTGGAGTGGGCAGTGAATACGGTTATCAAAGGTGATCTCCACCAATTAGGCCAGTGGACCAAGCATGAAAGATGGATTTCAATTCAGGTATTGAGTTTCGGACTAACAAGGAATGAAAGATAGAGTTTAAAATCAGGTGTTGGATCTTGTTAAGACAAACCAGGGAGGAGTAACATAGTTAATGGCAGGGCCCTGGGCAGTGTTGTTGAACAGAGACAGACCAAGGGGTGCAGTTACGTTGTTCTTTGGAAGTGGCATCACAGGTGGACAGGGTGGGAAAAGTGGCATTTAGCATACTTGCCGTCATTGGCCAACACTTTGATACATGAGTTGGAGATATTTGTAACATCCTCTTCAATATTTCACTTGGACAGATGAGGCTTATGTGGGGTGACCTTGTATAGGTTTAAAAAACGATGCGGGGAGTAAGAATGGTGAATAGCCAATGGTAAGTGAGTCCAAAACTCGAGGGTATAAACGGGAGGTGAGAGCGCAAAGATTTAAAGAGGGAGCGGAGGGGCTACATCCACAGAGGATGGTGCATAGACGGAATGAACTGCCAGGGGCACATGGGAGAAACAAGAACAATTACAACATGGAAAAGAAATTTAGGCAGGTACATGGAGAGCAGAAGGTTTGAAGGGATATGGGCCAAACGTAGACAAATGCGACTTGTTCAGTTTTGGAAAAATGGTCAGCAATGATGAGTTGGATTGAAGGTTCTGTTTCGATGCTGCATGACCCTGTACCCAATTAAAGAGAAGGAGAATACTGAGATAAGGCATGTTGTAGATACTGAAGCAAGCTATAGCGATCGGGATGGCAGTCTGGAATGCGGTATGTTTCAAATATACAGAGGGCCTATATGGAAGGAAGGAGGTTACAGAGATAGGAGTTAAGAATTATTGAACACACTGATCCACAAGACATACAATAGCTATAATGTTGGAGACTGTACACAGAACAGAAACATCCCAGGCAGCATTCCCACCCTCTTGTGGGACTCCTGCTTTCCCCTCTGATCCTCACTAAGACAGCACAGGCCTGGATTGATAACTTTGAACTTTCTATGCTGTCTCAGTACAACGTAAGTTAAAGTGGACGTGGTAATTGAGCCAGAAGTGTGTCCGTACTGCGCTCCCCCTCCATCACTGTACCGATGTCATGTCCTGTTAGCTGATGTTTGGATCCGTCTCATTGCTCTCTGCTCTGTGCACTGTGAGTGATCTTACATCACTACAGGATGTATTGAAGGCTCCAGATCTCCCTGTCTTTTGTCTCTCTGGCTGACCAACCACTTTCAATCTGGTGATGGACGAGACATCCAGCAGCTGGGAAGTCTATTGATTCGGAACCCTCCTGAGTACCTACAGGAGACAGACAAATACACAGAATGGAAAATTACACTGATGTAGTGAAGGTTACACGTGTAGAATGGCACTGAGTCCCACAGAGATCTGGAAAATAACAGCCTCCACCCCTGGCCTGAGTTGTTGCGTCTCTCTGGAGTGGAGAATTATGTTAGCTCAGGATCTGAAGTAGCTGCAAGAGTGAGAGGCACTGACAGCGGCAGCAATTAGATCCACACAGGGAGGGATATTATATGGAGAGAGTCTGAGTGATAGCACCAGCGTGTAAGAAGATGTCATGATCAAACAATTGTGTCAGAAGAATAGGTTTAACTTCATGATGCACTGGTATCAGTGCTCAGGGATGAGCAATGTGTGAGCAGGTGAAATGATGACCTAGTCGTATTATTGCTAGAGAATGTATCCTAAATCTCAGCTAATGTTCAGGGGAGACAGGTTTGAATCCCACCGTCTGAAATGGTGGAATTTGAAATCAATAAATTCAAATATTATAATTAACATTCCATAATTACGTATGAAACCATTGCTAATGTACAAAAAAATCCAAATACTTGTCCTTTCGAGAAGGACATCTGATCACTCTCACGAGGTCTGCATTACATACCCACAGCAAAGTGTTTTCCAAATCCAAATAGAAAAAGGTGATGCATCGGAACAGGATGGGGATGTGGCTGAAGACAAGCAGAATTGACCAGGATGGGATAAGGTTTAACTAAAACCGTACATTAGCGAATTGGTTTGTGATAGGAAATTGGGGGAAAGAGTACAGAACTTCTTTTTCCACATCGACAAAGTCTCTTCAATAAGGTCGCTGGATTTGTGACACATATGAAAGAAATTTAGAGACCAGGGTGATGTGGTTACAGGGTGAACAAAAGTTGGAACATAAATATTCAATGGTTCAAAAACTTTTGGAACCTCAGGCAAAATGGAAAATGCTAATAATAATGGGTAACATATGCCTTAGACAGAAAGCTGTGGGGTGGGATGGGGGGGGAGGAGAGGTGTCCTTAAAAATGAACGGGCAAACACTGGTCACAAAATATCCGTAGCAGATAATGTTAAGAATAAGGCACAAGATATCAAATAAGTACAGTTAGAGTAAGAGGATCCCCAACTAAGCAGTGGGGCCTGTTAGAAATCAGTCCATGGAGCAGGAGGAAGTAGGTGAAGTCTTCAATGAATACTTTCCATCTGTATTCACACAGGAGAAAGACATTGCAGCCAGGGATTTCACTTGGGATGGTAAGGTTCTGGAACATATTAAGATCAATGAGAAGGAGGCGTTAAATGGATACACAGGCAAAAAGGTGGAGAAATTCCCAGTAGCAATAAAATATATCCCAGGCTATTATGGGAGGGAAGGGAGCAGATTGCTGGGTCCCTGGCAGATATATTTAATACTTTGCTGGCCACAGGTGAAGTGCAGAATGACTGGAAGATCGCTAATATGGTTCCTTTGTTCAAGAGCAGCAGGGATAGGCCAGGTAATTACAGAGCAGATAGTCTGACAGCAGGCGGAGGGAGATTATTGGGAACAATTCTGAGGGACACGATGAATCAACATTCAAAAGTACAGGAATACATTAGGGATTGTCTGTATGGATTTGGTAGAGGACTGTCCTCTGATATTGATGAGGGCAGTGCAGAGGATGTGGTCGACATGGAGTTCAGTTAAGGTCTTTGACAAAGTCCCTCAAGGAAGGCTGGTCCAAAAAGGAAGAGCCAGTGGGATCCAAGGCAAGTTGGTAAATTGGATCCACAATTGGTGGAGGGTTGTTTTTATGATTGAAAGCCTTTGTCCAGCGGATGTACCACAGGGACCTGTGCAGGAACCATTGCTGGTTATTAGGTACATTAATATCTCGAATATGAAAGCAGAAGGAATTATTAGTAGGTTTGCAGATGACATGAAAGGTGAGGGTGTTGTTCAGAGTGAGGGGAATGGTCTCAGGCTGCAGTCTGATATCGATCAGATGATAAACTGAGCAGGGTAATGGCAGATGGAGTTTACTTATGATCACTGTGAGGTAATACACTGTGGGAAGTCTCATAAATGAACGATATACATCATGAATGGTAGGTCCTCCCGGAGTACTGAAGAACACAGGGACCATGGTGGGCAAGTCCCTGGATGTCTGAAGGTGTCAGCACAGGTTGACAGGGTCGGGAAGGCTCCTGATCTGGGAGCAGGAGGGGGACGCATATCCTGGTGGGAAGAGTTGCCAGAGCTACTAGAGAGGATTTAAACTAGTCCTGCAGGGGTGTGGGATCCAAAACAGTTGTAAGGCCAGAAAGAAGTTTGAGGCTGGTACAGATGTTCAAGAGAGCAATAAAAATAGACAAAAGGCAGGCAAGAACACAGCAAGGTAAAAACAATGACTGCAGATGCTGAAAACCAAATACTGGATTAGTGGTGTGGAAGAGCACAGCAGTTCAGGCAGCATCCAACGAGTAGTGAAATCGACGTTTCGGGCAAAAGCCCTTCATCAGGAATAAAGGCAGTGAGCCTGAAGCGTGGAGAGATAAGCTAGAGGAGGGTGGGGGTGGGGAGAGAGTAGCATAGAGTACAATGGGGGAGTGGGGGAGGAGATGAAGGTGATAGGTCAAGGAGGAGAGGGTGGAGTGGATAGGTGGAAAAGAAGATAGGCAGGTCGGACAAGTCCGGACAAGTCAAGGAGACAGTTACTGAGCTGGAAGTTTGAAACTAGGATGAGGTGGGGGAAAGGGAAATGAGGAAGCTGTTGAAGTCCACATTGATGCCGTGGGGTTGAAGTGTTCCGAGGCGGAAGATGGGATGTTCTTCCTCCAGGCGTCTGGTGGTGAGGGAGCGGCGGTGAAGGAGGCCCAGGACCTCCATGTCCTCGGCAGAGTGGGAGGGGGAGTTGAAATGTTGTGCCACGGGGCGGTTTGTTTGATTGGTGCGGGTGTCTCGGAGATGTTCCCTAAAGCGCTCTGCTAGGAGACGCCCAGTCTCCCCAATGTAGAGGAGACGACATCGGGAGCAACGGATACAATAAATGATATTGGTGGATGTGCAGGTGAAAGTTTGATGGACGTGGAAGGCTCCTTTAGGGCCTTGGATAGAGGTGAGGGAGGAGGTGTGGGCACAGGTTTTACAGTTCCTGCGGTGGCAGGGGAAAGTGCCAGAATGTGAGGGTGGGTCGTAGGGGGGTGTGGACCTGACCAGGTAGTCACGGAGGGAACGGTCTTTGCGGAAGGCGGAAAGGGGTGGGGAGGGAAATATATCCCTGGTGGTGGGTCTTTTTGGAGGTGGCAGAAATGTCGGTGGATGATTTGGTTGATGCGAAGGTTTGTAGGGTGGAAGGTGAGCACCAGGGGCGTTCTGTCCTTGTTACGGTTGGAGGGGTGGGGTCTGAGGGCGGAGGTGCGGAGGTGGACGAGATGCGTTGGAAGGCATCTTTAACCACGTGGGAAGGGAAATTGCGGTCTCTAAAGAAGGAGGCCATCCGGTGTGTCCTCTGGTGGAACTGGTCCTCCTGGGAGCAGATACGGCGGAGGCGGAGGAATTGGTAATACGGGATGGCATTTTTGCGAGAGATAGGGTGGGAAGAGGTGTAATCCAGGTAGCTATGGGAGTCGGTGGTTTTGTAAAAAATGTCGGTGTCAAGTTGGTTGTCATTAATGGAGATGGAGAGGTCCAGGAAGGGGAGCGAGGTGTCAGAGATAGTCAAGGTAAATTTAAGGTCAGGGTGGAATGTGTTGGTAAAGTTGATGAATTGCTCAACCTCCTCGCGGGAGCACGAGGTGGCGCCAATGCAGTCATCAATGTAGCGGAGGATGAGGTGGGGAGTGGTGCCGGTGTAATTACAGAAGATCAACTCTTCCACATAGCCAACAAAGAGACAGGCATAGCTGGGGCCCATACGTGTGCCCATGGCTACGCCTTTGGTCTGGAGGAAGTGGGAGGATTCAAAGGAGAAATTGTTAAGGGTGAGGACCAGTTCAGCCAAACGAATGAGAGTGTCAGTGGAAGGGTACTGATGGGGACGTCTGGAGAGGAAAAATCGGAGGGCTTGGAGGCCCTGGTCATGGCGAATGGAGGTGTAGAGGGATTTGATATGGTGAAGATAAGGCTTTGGGGGCCGGGGAAACGGAAGTCTTGGAGGAGGTGGAGGGCGTGGGTGGTGTCTCGAACGTATGTGGGGAGTTCCAGGACTAGGGGGGATAGGGCAGTGTCAAGGTAGGTAGAGATGAGTTCAGTGAGGCAGGAGCATGCTGAGACAATGGGTCGGCCAGGGTGGTCAGGCTTGTGGATCTTGGGAAGGAGGTAGAACTGGGCAGTGCGGGGTTCCCAGACTATGAGATTGGAAGCTGTGGGTGGGAGATCTCCTGAGGTGATGAGTTTCTGTATGGTCTGGGAGATGATGGTTTGGTGATGGGGGTGGGGTCATGGTCGAGGGGGCATAGGAAGAGGTGTCTGGCTTCAGCGGTGTCAGCAGTCAATGAGGGAAAATTGATTAATTAAACTGCATTTATTTCAATGCAAAGGGCCGGACAGATAAGGCAGATGAATCCAGAGCACGAATGGAAACATGGGACTGGGATAGCACAGGTATAACACACCTGATGGAGCGACAGGTCTGGCAGCTCAATGTTCCAGGGTACATATGCTACAGGATGGATAGAACAGGAGGCAGAACAGGAGGAGAGCTGGTGGTTTTGATTGCGGGAAACATCCCAGTAGTACCTAGAGGGAGTACTCATGCAGGATCGCCCAGTTAAGCAATATTAGTGGAACTGAGAAATAAAAATTGGTCATCAGTTTACTACGATTGTACTACAGCGATAGGCATTGGGAGATGGAGGAGCAAATATGTCGGTAGATCTAAGATCTGTTAGAATACTAGGGTTGTAACGGCAGGGGATTTTAACCTTTCCAAACCTGGACTGGAATTGCTCATGTGTTAAGCATTTGAATGGAAGGAATTGGTTAAGTGTGTTCCAGAAACTCCCAGTCATTATGTAAATGGCCCAACTGGAGAAAGGGGCTAAACCTGACGTTACCTTGGGAACAAGGTAAGGAACGGGTCTGAGGTGTTAGTGGGGGAGCACTTTGGAAAGTCACTACAATTGCATTACAGTGAAAATAGTAATGGAAAAGGACAGGTCTAGTTCACAAGTTCAAGTTATACAATGGAGCAAGATAGTATTAGACAGGAATTTTAAAAGTAGATTTGGGAAGGCTATTTGCAGGTAAAGGGAAGTCTGGCAAGTCGGAATATCTTAAAACCGAGGTAAAAGGAGCGTTCAGCGCCTGCATGTTCCTGTTAGTGTGCAGCTCAATGCTGACAGAATTAGGCAACACTGGCTGAGTTTCGATGTTCTGGTCAAGAAAAAGTGGGCACATGTCAGATATAACTGGCTGACTCAAGTGAATCCCCTCAGGAGCATCGGGGCTGTAGAAATACACTTTGGATGGAAATCAGGAATGCAAAAAAGGAACATGAGATAGGTTTGGTAGAGAAAGTTAAGGAGCGTCCAAAGAGATTCTACATGTGAACGAAGAGCAAAATAAGAGCTCAGGACAAACCCGATCTCCTTAACGATCAATGAAGCCAACGATGTGTGAAACTACAAGATCTGAAACTAATATTTCACTTTGGAACTTACTGTGGATAAAGACTGGGGTGCTCAGGGAACTAAACAGTGTTTGGCCTGACCACTATTGAAATACTGTGTGCAATTCTGGTCTCAATGCCATAGGAAGCGTGCTGTGGAACATGAAAGGGTTCAGAAGAAATGACCAAGGATGTTCGCCAGTTTGGAGGGTTTGCGCTCCAGGGAAAAGATGAATAGGCTGGGGCTGTTTTAAACTGAACATGGGAGGCTGAGGAGTTACCTGATAAAGTTGTTTAAAATCATGATTGTCATCAATAGAATGAATCCACAAGGACTTTTCCCCAGGCTGGGGGATTGCAAACCAACAGGCCATAGATTTAAAGTGCGAGGGGAACTTTTCAAAGGGACCTAAAGGACAACTGGTTCCTGCAGAGTGTTTGGAATAAGCTGCCACAGGAAATAGTGGAGGCTGATATAAATAAATTTAAAAGGCGTGTGGATGGGTATATGAATACGAAGGGTTGGGAGGGATATTGGCAACATTCTGGCAAATGTGACTAGATACATTATGCAGGAGTTGGTCCGAAGGATCTGTGTCCGTGCTATACATCTCTATGACTCAATGTCTTGAAATGATTCCACATTATAGAAGAGAAGGTGCTGGAGGGTTTAAAACAGAAAGGTAGATAAATCCCCAGGACCTGATCAAATGTATCTCAGGACATTGTGGGAAGCTGGTGAAGAAATTGTTGGGACCCGAGCAAAGATATTTGCACCATGGAGAGCTTTGTGTGAAAGGCTCGCAGACTGGAGGGTAGCCTTGTGGACAGTGAAGAAGGTTTTCTAAGATTACAAAGGCATCCTGATGACATTCGTGAATGGCTCAAACACTGCAGAAGCTGTTCAATCTGAATAAATGCGAGGTAATGCAATTGGAACAACAAGCATGAGCAGGGCTTGTACAATTAATGGTAGGACCTTCAGTAGTGTTATAGAACAGAGAGACCTCAGGGTTCAGGTACATAATTCTTTGAAGTTTGCAACGTGGAAAGACATGATGGTTAAAAAAAAAGGTGCTTGCGACACTTGCTTTCATTGCTCAGTCCTTTGGATATAGGAGTTGGGAAATCACATTGAGATTCTACAGGCCATTGGTGAGTCCTCTTCTGGAATGTTGTGTCCAGTCCTGGTCACCCAGTTACAGGAAAGATATTATTGATTTGGAGAGGGTTCAGATGAGATTTACTGGGATGGGTCTGGTTATGGAAGTTTTCAGTTCTAAAGAAAGGCTGGTTAGGTTGGTATTTTTTCATTGAAACCTGAATGTTGACAGATGGCCTCATAGAAGCTTAGAAAATAATGAGGGGGATAAATAGAGTTAATGGGAGTTGCATTTTCCCATAGACAGGGAAGTTTCAAGACTAGGGGCTACATTTTTAAGTTAAAGAGGGGTAAACATGGGAACAATTACAATGTTTTAAAGACATTAGGATTAGTGCAGGAATAGGAAAGGTTTGAAGGGATATGATCCAGGAACAGGCAGGTTGGACAAGATCAGTTTTAGTGTAAGGTTAGTGTTAACCGAACAGTGCGGTATGACTCTCTGACTATGATTATAATGTTGTGCCATTAATTAAGAAAGGCTGCAAGAGAAAGCCAGGAAACTACAGACTGATGAGCCAGACAGCAGGGTGGGTCAGTTTTTGGATGTAATTCTGAGAGGTAGGACTTACATGCTTTTGGAAAGACAAGGACTGATTACAGACAGTCAGCATGGCTTTGTGCATGGGAAAACATGTCTCACAAACTTGAATGGAGTTTGTTCAAGATGTGACCAAGAAGATAGACAAATGCAGAGCAACAGATGTTGTTTCTGGTTTCAGCAAACCCTTGGTCAGGGTGTAGCATGATCTATTGGTTAGTAAATGTAGATCACAAAGGATCAGACAGAGGTGGCCAACTGTATACAAAATGGGATGACAGTGGGAGACAGGGTGGGAGAGGGTTGTTGTTCAGACTGGAGACCGCTGACCATCAGTATGTTGTAAGGATTGGTGTTGGGAACACTGTTGTGCACCATTTACCTAAATGATTTGAGTCAAAATATAGGAGTCCCTGTTAGTATGTTTGTGGATACCAAGATTAGTGGAAGAGTGGGCAGGGAATATAGGCATTGAAAGGGATGGTAATCAACTGGGCCAGTGGGCCAAGGAATGAAAGATTGAGATTAATTCAGGTGTTGGATTTAATTAAGAAAAACCAGGGCGGACTATCACAATTAACGGCAGGGCACTGGACAGTGTTGTCAAACAGAGAGAGAGTAAGGGGTCCAGTTACATTGTTCCTTGGAAGTGGCATCATAGGTGGACAGGGTGGAGAAAGCAGCATTTGACACACTTGCTTTCATTGGTCAGAGCATTGAGTACATGTGTTGGAGATATTTGTAACATTTTCGTCAATATTTCCTCTGGGCAGAGGAGGCCACGGGGTGATCTTATAAAGATTTATGAAACCATGTAGGGCCTAAGCAAGGTGAATAGCTAAGGGTATGTGAGTCCAAAGCTAGAGGCATAAACGTGAGGTGAGAGAGCAAGGATTTAAAGAGGGAGCTGAGGGGCAATATTTTCCACAGAGGATGGTGCATAGACAGAATGGACTGCCAGAGGAAATGGTAAAAACAAGTACAATTACAACATGGAAAAGACACTTGGGCAGGTGCATGGAGAGGAGAAGATGTGAAGGGATAGGGGCAAACACAGGCTAATGCGACTCATTCCATTTTGGAAACCTCGGCCGAATAGTCATGAAGCTCAGAAACAGAACTTTTGTCTCCAGTTGTTGGAGCAGGAGACTATCGAGACAAGACATGTTGTAGAGAGTGAAGCCAGTTACATCGATATGGATGGTCGTCTGAACTGGAGGCTTCAAATATGTGAAGTAATTTGTGAGAAGGGAGGAGATCACAGAGGTAGGAACTGTTACAGATTTAGAATGATTGATGACACTGGTCCACAAGACATGCCATAGATACAGTGTTGGAGAGGGAATAGGGAATAGAAAGATCCCAGACAGCATTACCACCTTCTCGTGGGAGGCCTGCTTTCCCCTCTGTTGTCCTGATGCTCACCAAGACATCACATGCCTGGATTGAAAAGTGGGAACTCCCGATGCTGTCTCAGTACAACAAAACTTAAAGTAAAAAGTGGTGACTGAGCCTGGGGTGTGTCTGTTTTGTGCTCCCCCTCCAGCACTATATCAATGTCATGTCTTGTTAACTGATGTCTGGAGCCCTCTCATTGCTGTCTGCTCTGTGCACTGGAGGGATCTTACCTGGCAGCAGGATTCATTGAAGGCTGCCGACCTCACTGACCTTTGGCTGACCAACCATCTTCCTAACCAGTCGTTGGCAAATCTATTGAGACAGGAACTCCCTACGTACCTGTAGAAGACACAGAATAGGCAGAATGGGAAATTAGACTGGTGCTGTGACGGTCACACATGGGGAATGGCACTGAGCCCCACAGAGATCTGGAAAATCAAAGTTTGGGAGAAGATTTGTAGCTCGGATGCTTGTTGTTGTGGTTCTGTTCGCGGAGCTGGGAATTTGTCTTGCAAACGTTTCGTCCCCTGTCCAGGTGACATCCTCAGTGCTTGGGAGCCTCCTGTGAAGCGCTTCTGTGCTGTTTCCTCCGGCATTTATAGTGGCCTGTCTCTGCCGCTTCCGGTTGTCAGTTCGAGCTGTCCGCTTTAGTGGCCGGTACATTGGGTCCAGGTCGATCTGTTTGTTGATAGAGTCTTTGGTTGAGTGCCATGCCTCTAGGAATTCACTGGCTGTTCTCTGTTTGGCTTGCCCTATAATGGTAGTGTTGTCCCAGTCGAATTCATGTTGCTTGTCGTCTGTGTGTGTGGCTACTAAGGATAGCTGGTCGTGTCGTTTCGTGGCTTGTTGGTGTTCGTGTATACGGATCGTTAACTGTCTTCCTGTTTGTCCGATGTCGTGTTTTTTGCAGTCCTTGCATGGGATTTTGTACACTACATTAGTTTTGCTCATGTTGGGTATCGGGCCCTTTGTTCTGGTGAGTTGTTGTCTGAGCGTGGCTGTTGGTTTGTGTGCTGTTATGAGTCCTAGTGGTCGCATAGTCTGGCTGTCAGTTCAGAAATGCTCCTGATGTATGGTAGTGTGGCTAGTCCTTTGAGTTGCGGCATGTCCTCGTTCCGTTGTCTCTCCCTTAGGCATCTGTTGATGAAATTGCGAGGGTATCCGTTTTTGGCGAATACTTTGTATAGGTGTTCCTCTTCGCCTTTTTGTCGTTCTGGTGTGCTGCAGTGTGTTGTGGCCCTTTTGAATAGTGTCCTGATGCAACTTCGTTTGTGTGTGTTGGGGTGGTTGCTTTCATAGTTTAGGACTTGTCCCAGTCTCCATTCCTGACCTGTTGCGTCTCTCTGGAGTGGAGAATGCTGTTGGCTCAGGATCTGGAGTAGCTGCAAGAATGAGAGATGCTGACAGGAGCAGCAATTAGACCCACACAGTGAGGGATAGCACATTGAGAGATACTGAGAAATATCACTTGAGTGCAGGATGAAACAATTGTGCAGGAAGAAAGGGTTTTCATTCATGTTGCACTGGGATGCGCAACCTGTGAGCAGGCGAAGTGACAGCCTTGTGGTGTTATTGTGAGACAATTTATCCAGAAACCTGTAAGTGAGTATTAAACAATTGCTGATGTTAAGAAAAATCCATCGTTTGCATTCATGCCTTTAGTGAAGTAATCTAAGATGGGACTGGGATATCACAGGTATTACAGAACAACAGCTGAGGCGGGGGGACAGGACAGTCAGCTCAATGTTCCAGGGGACGGATGCTGCAGGAAGGATAGAAGGGGAGCTGGGAGAGGAGGAGAGCTGCTGGTTCTGACTGGGTGAAATATCACGGCAGGACTGAGAGAGGATATTCCTGCAGTATCGCCCAGTGAAACTGTGTTCGTGGAATTAATCAATAACAATGGGTCTTTCCTTTCCTCTGATTGTTCTATAGACCCCGATATCCCGCCCTCCTGCACCTTGACCTTCTCAAGATGGCGGCCCTGAGCCCCGCGCTCCCTCCACCCTCAAACAAATGGCGGCCGCCACTCGGGGCCGCTTCCCTGATCAGATACCGCCACCTCCTTACCCGGGCCTGGAGGGTCTTTTTCACCTGTATCTGGGACTTGTGAAATCTCTCCGCTCCTTTCTCCCAGCGAGGCTCCGACACACCGGCTCTGAAACCGATTGCAGCCGCTGCCGGAGAAAGTAGCTCCATTTTGTTCTCTCTCTCTGTCCTTATTAATGTGACCCTGCGCATGCTTCGCATATAAACAAAACTGCGCGTGCGTCTGATGTTATCGGTGAGTTTATAGAGAATATTCATATCAACACAGAATCATGGGTGCAATGTTAGTCATTAACAATTGCTCTGCCGAGTTGCAGGCATTGCGATATTTAGCATGCAAAAAGACTGTTCGGTTCAATTCAACCAAATCGACCAGGTATATAAATTATCAATTGTTCTGGGAGTTTGAAAATAAGTTTCTCACTCGTGCTGTGCAAATCGATTGTATATATGTACTATATCAGATTTACATCTCAAGTATTTCTTAAAATCTCACATTGATTTATGTTCCACTATGTAGTGAGAATGATCAATCCGACAAAACAGTTTGCTTTCTGACCAATCATGAAGCGTTCACTCCCGAGAATGCTTTGGGCCCGCTCCTCACACACTCTGGTTGGAGGACCGGCCGCTGCTCGGTCCTCCAGTTCTGCCCCATTCTCCCAATTGCAGAGTTGATTCAGGCGTGACTCAGCGGGCTAGGGGACAATGGAAGTTAGAGTCTATGCCTTGTTATGCGCTGAAAATATCCCAAATCTTGGACCGAGCGGCCTGGGTTCAATTCACAGCTTGTGCATGTGTGTGTAATAATAACTTTGACCAGGTTCATTAGGAAAAACAAGGGAAGTCAGAAACAGAGTTAAAACAATAGAAAATGCATGCAATGTGGTCGAGCTCTCATTGCTCAGATGATTTTAGTCTTTACGAAGTGTTTCAGGGCTCTCGTGGGAGCCAGTACAGACTATTGCACTTCTCCTAGTGCACAGCCAGATGCCACGATTGTGGGGCAAAGTGCTGTGGTGGGATATAGAGTTGCTTTTCTGGAAGGCGCTCGGTTTTGGTGGTGAAAATACGTGAGAAGGAGTAGGGTTTTGTATGTAGTTAGCTGTTCCCCTCCTGTTGCAGCATCTTATTATTGCCCTGACGCTACCCTGTATATGTTTGGTGGAGATCAGTGACATTTTGTAAGCCCACAATACAAGATCCGCCACTCTGTTTAAGACAGCAGAAATCTCTTGTAGCACTTTAGTCACAGAACAATACAGTGAAGAACAGGCCCTTTGCTCCATGATGTTGTGCTGACCTGTGAACTGTCCACAGCTCGTCCTGCTACAATATCCCAAAATCACCCATGTGCTTATCTAAGGATTGATTAAATCTTCCTAATGTGGCTGAGTTGACTACATTAGCAGGCATTCCACACCCTTACCACTCTGAGTAAAGAACCTGCCTCTGACATCTGCCTTAAATCTATCACCCCTCAACTTGTAGTTATGCCCCCTCATACAAGCTGACGTAATTATCCTAGGAAAAAGACTTCCAACGTCTACCCTGATCATCTTGTATGTCTCTATCACATCCCACCTTAGCCTTCTTGCCAATGAGAAGAGGTTCAAATCTCTCAGCCTTTCTGCATAAGTCATTTCCTCCAAACCAGGCAACATCCTGGGAAATCTCCTCTGCACCTTTTCCAATGCTTCCATATCCTTCCCGAAATATGGGCACCAGAACTACACACAATATTCCAAGTATAACCGCACCAGCGTTTTGTATAGTTGCAGCGTGATATTGTGGCTCTGGAACTTAATCCCTCTACGAATTAAACCTCACACACCGTATGCCTTCTTAACAGCACTATCCACCTGGGTGGCAACTATCGGGGATCTATGTGTTTGGACTCCAAGATCCCTCTGCACATCCACACAAACAAGAATCTTTCCATTGACCAAGTACTCTGCCTTCCTGTTATTCTTCCCAAAGTACATCACCTCACATTTAGCTGCATTGAACTCCATTTGCTGCATCTCACCCAATTCTGCAGTTTGTCCAAGTCCCTCTGCAACCTGTAACATTCTTCCACACTGTCCACTACTCAACGAAATTTGTGTCTTTGTCAAATTTACTGATCCATCCACCTATTCCTGAATCTAAGTCATTTATAAAAATGACAAATATTAGTGGTCCCAAAACAGATCCTCTTGTCACACTACTATTTTCTGTCAACCACCACTCGCTGCCTTCTTGCAGAAAGCCAGTTTCTAATCCAAACTCCGAAATCACCCTCAATTCCATGTCTGTGCATTTTCTGCAACAGCCTACCATGTGGAACCTGATCAAAGGCTTTATTGAAATCCATTTACACCACGTCAACTGCCTTACCCGCATCTACATGCTTGGTCACCTTCTCAAAAAACTCAATGAGGTTTGTAAGACACGACCTGCCCTTGATGAAACCATGTTGACTATCTGGAATCAAATTGTTGTTTGCTAGATGATTATAAATCTTACCTATTACCACTTATAATCTTTTCCAAAACCTTTCGCATAACACTTAATGGTAAGGTCCCAGGGAGAGTTGCTGAACACAGAGACCTTGGAGTGCAGGCTCATAGCTCCTTGAAAGTGGAGTCGCAGGTAGATAGGATAGTGAAGAAGGCGTTTGATATGCTTTCTTTTATTCGTCAGAGTATTGAGTACAGGAGTTGGGAGGTCATGTTGCGGCTGTGCAGGACATTGGTTACGTCACGCTCGGAATATTGCATGCAATTTTGGTCTCCTTCCTATTGGAAAGATGCTGTGAAACGTGAAAGGGTCCAGAAAAGGTTTACAAGGATGTTGCCAGGGTTGGAGGATCTGAGCTACGGGGAGAGGCTGAAGAGGCTTGGGGTTGTTTTCCCTGGAGCGTCGGAGGCTGAGGGGTGACATTATAGAGTTTTACAAAATTATGACGTGCATGGAAAAGATAAATAGACAAAGTCTTTTCCCTGGGGTCGGGGAGTTCATAACTAGAGGACATAGGTTTAGAGTGAGAGAGGAAAGATATAAAAGAGACCTAAGGGGCAATTGTTTCACCTAGAGGGTGGTACGTGTATGAAATGAGCTGCCAGAGGATGTGGTGGAGGCTGGTACAATTGCAACATTTAAGAGGCATTTGGATGGGTATATGAATAGGAAGGGTTTGGAGGGATATGGGCCGGGTGCTGGCAGGTGGGACTAGATTGGGTTGGGATATCTGGTCGGCATGGACGGGTTGGACCGAAGGGTCTGTTTCCATGCTGGACATCTCTCTATGACTCTATGTGTGAAGTGTAGTCCCAACAATGACACTTGCGGTGCTCCCCTCTTCACTAGTTCCCATCGTGAAAAAGACCCCTTTCTTCACATTCTCTGCCATATGGCAATCAGACTGGGGCTCGGAGTTGGAGAAACAGCAGAGCAGGAGGCTCGAAATCAGCACCGAGTCACATAGGGAGTGACCATGTGAGGGAGCAACTTGGAGCAGGAGCTTGAGGCTCACCCAAACCTCGGAGGTGAATGCACCAAAGTAGGAGGATATAAATCAACACTGAGGATCGAGGCCTAGTCGTGCCTGGGAGTAACAGAGACGGTGAACCTGTGAGGGAGCAGCGGAGAGTGGGAGCTGGCGGATTACACATAACTGGGAGTCACAGAGACATTGACCCTGTGAGGGAGCAGAGTGGAGTGGGCCTGGAGGATTACACGTACCTGACAGTCACAGATATGGTGACATTGTGAGAGAGCAGAGTGGAGAGGGAGCTGGAGGATTACACGTACCTGGGAGTCACGGAGATAACCTTCTGCGGCTGGGACCTGCCTGCATTGAGTTTGAAAGAAGTGCAAGAGCCATCACAGAAAAGGCTATAGGTTCATTGGCTGACAATAAACCGTTATTATTGACTGTCAGTTAATTGCTGTAAGTCAGCAAATTTATTTTTTCAACTTCTGAAGTAAGGACTGAACTCAGAAATATGAGTCAGATGTGAAATTCTGAGCCAGTATAATAAATTATCCTCAGTAAGCCACTGTTGAATAAAGGACTTATCCATATTGTTATGTCCCGGATGTTAACTTCATTCTAAGTCATTAAGTGAGTTACTCTAGACTTTGATCATTTTATGACATGATGTGGCATGTTTGTCAGATGGAAAATGTGTTCTGTTACGTTGAGAAGTCATAGCCCCTGCTAGATGAACATGAGGTCTTGGAGATCAGATAGTGACTAGAGACTCTGTGATGCTGAGAGTTAGGGGGATAGCGCGCACACATAGAACAAATCACACTGATATGACAGCTGGAATAAGGAAGGGAATGGGGATTAAGCAATCGAAGAGAAACAGTCAGGGAATCCAGGAAAAGCCTGATGTATCCCTCCCAATTCAGTTTCCCAGTTTGGAAGCTGATGAAGGTGCTGGCTGGTCAGGGGAGTGCAGTCAGAGCCATGTCTGTGGCACCACAAGCAGCCTGACTGTACAGGAGGGGAGGGAGAAGGAAGGAGGAGCAATAGTCACAGGGGAGTCAGTAAATTGAAGAAGGTATCAGTGTTTCTGTAATTCCAGGATAGTGGGGTTAAGAATATAACGGTGTCTGCAGGACATTCGTCTGGGGGACAGTGAGCAGTCAGTGGTCACGTCCATGCTGGTAGGAATGACCTGCGTAGGAAGGGTGAAGTGGTCTGGCAATCAAAATGTAGGGAGCTAGGTGGATGGTTAGCAAGTGGGAACTCAAATGTGGTAATACCTGGAATATTCCCAGCGCTGTGTACAAGTGAGAACAGAATTTAGAGTTTTAGGTAGATGAGTGTGAGACTGGAAAGACGGTGCAACAGGAAGGGCTTCAGCTTCCTGGGGCACTGGCACTGGCACTGGTTCTGGGGAAGGCAGCAACTGTACAAGCTGGATGGGCTAACGTGACAGAGCTGGGACTGAATTTCTTATGGGGAGTGTGGAAGGAATTGAAATTAACTTGACGTGTGTATGGGATTCAAAAAGGAATAGTAGAGGAGACTACCAGAATTCCCAAAATAATGAGAGATTCAGTTGGTACTAATTTACAACAACCAGTTTATCAGTGGAAGATGGAGAAAGAAAGAAAACCTTAATCTGAGGTACTCTGCATGGACATGAATACTTGGAGTTTGGGGAGTTCCAGATGCAGATTGGTGTGTGGAAATCTGGCTCAAGGAATGGCAGGACTGGATGTTAAATATTGCTGGGGATAAAGGATTCCAAAATGATAGAAGGCAAGGGAAAGGATGAAGTTAGAAGTACTGGTTTAGATTAGTGTTAGTTAAGGTGTCCAAGAGAAAGAGGATTCGTCCAAGGACAGAATGAAATTGGCTGGAGCTACAGAACAAAAAGTGTACACTTACACTGTGAGGTACAGTCTGTCGGCCAGCAACCAAAGAAATGATGGAGAGAATAAATCTGCAGGCGCATTTGAGAGCAATGAGATACTACATATTTTTGTTGCAGGGTCACGAGGGGCGAGTATTCCTGGATTACATGGAGGAATGCTCACTGCAGTAATATGTGTCCAGCCCAAGAGAGCATGCAGTGTTGGACCTGGTCTTTGGGAAAAGGTGGGGCAAGAGGATCCAATGTCAGTAGGGGAAAATTTTGGGTCACAGTGATCATTTTATTGGAAAGTTCAGGATGATGGTAGAGAATGATATACAGTAATTGAGAGTGAGAAACGTTAGTTGACTGAAAGCAGCCTTAAATGGGGCAAGAATGAAGCTGGGAAGTTTTGACTGGAACACCAATTTGGTCAGAAAATGACAAACTGAACCATGGGCTCCCTGCAAAGAGGAGATGGCTTGGGTCCAGTCGAGGAATGGTCCCTCAAATAGGAATGGCAGGATAAACAACCCCAGTGTTCCCTCATTGACAGTGAAGAACAATAGAATTCGCGTCAGATGGAGAATCGAATTGGGAACCATGAGGAATACTGAAGGTTCAGAGGGGAGATGGTAGAGCAGAGCGGAATTATGGGAAAACTGATAGCCACCATAGAGCTGTCTCAGAATCTTCCTGTAGGCCCCTCATAATGAGCGTGTTAAAAGATGGAGTAAGGCTGCATCGAAATTAGAAAGAGGATTTCTACCTGGAAAAACATCTCCACAAGTCGTTAGGATGTACTTAGATGCGTTGTAGCTGCATGTTTGACTGAAACATTCATGAGGCGATTGTATGATTTTTGATACAAAACAAATGTGAGGCTGTGAATGAAGGAGGAGATCATTTCTCAGCAAAGAGTTCAGTTGAAAAGCTGGTCACATTGGCCACATGACACCCTTCTGTGCCATAAGGCGTCTGTGCTATTCAGTGTGATGTCTTGAGAGTCCTCCAAATCCATAAATATCTCGTCTTTGTAACCTCGTCGATCCTAAGTGATACATACTAATCTCTGCAACTTCCATCAGCCAATGTCGCCCTCCCTGTCTCTGTAACTCATACAGGCCATATAAACCTTCTTTCCCTGGAATGTCCTCCAGCCCCGATAACCTTTCCTCTCTACAAATATTTCTCAAGTCTTTACAGCTCTCCCCTTCTCTGCAACTACTCTGATCCATAGAAACCTAATCTTTGCAATCTCCTCCAATCCATAGAACAATCAGCGTTACTAACCCCCTCCTGACCTGACAGATTTCAGTATCTCCATAAACCCCAACCACGACAGTGTTCATTAAACGTGACATGCGTGGACCCATTGCGGTGCTTCAAACTCCATGAGGCAGCCATACTCTCTATGACAGACAGACTCAGTCTGGAACCTCCTCTGTCTTTAAGACATTATGCACTGCCTGCACTCCTCTGTTTCCCCTTTGCACATTCCCTTTCCAACCCACCCACCTGCATCACTCCACAATTGGAGCCGTCAAGGGCAGAGGTCTGTGGAATAGCCTCCCTAACCTTCTCTATCCTCCTTTAAGATGTATTTTAAAATCATTCTCTTTAATCAATGTTTTCATCATTCATGAAGCACCTGAGGAGATTGTGAAAGATTCCATACAATGCAAGCAGTTGTTGTTATTGCCATAAATTAGGACAAACAGGAATGATGCATTCAAAGTTCTAACAAGGAAGTCACTGATAGGCGTAGTGTATAGGCCACCAAATAATTACATCACATTGGGATGGGAAATAAAGAAATAAGTAACTAATGCCTGTAAAATTGGTACGGCTATTATCATGAGTGATTTTAATCTACATGTAGATTGGTCGAACCAGCTCAGTCAGGGTAGCCTTGAGGACTTCATTAAGCGTATCCATGATAGATTTCTTGAACAGTATGAAACGGAACTACAAGGGAGCAAGCTAACCAAGATCTGGCCCTGTGCAATGAGACAGTAATAATTAATGATCTCAGAGTTAGGGATCCTCTTGGAAGACATGATCGCTGTATGGTTGAATTTAGAATACATATGGAGAGTGTGAAGATAAAATCTAATACCTCAGCCTTATGCTTGAACATAGGAAACGACAACAGAATGAGGGAGAACCTGGATAAAGTCGACTGGAAACAAAGAATTTATGGTGGGACAGTTGATGAGCAGTGGAATATTTTCAAAGGCACTTCACAAAGTGCTCAGCAAAGTTATATTGCAGTGAAAAGGAACGACGATAAGAAAAAGCATACTCTGCAATGGGTATCTAAGGAAAGCAATCAAATTGAAAGAGAAGGCATACAAAGTGACTAAAAACAGCATGAAACTAGAACTGAGAAAACATTAAAGGTCGACAGAAAGCCACAGAAGAGCTATAAAGAAACATAAGATAGAACATGATAAAAATGAACTAGCACAAACTATAAAGACAGATAGCAAAAGTTTATATAGATATATATAACGAGAAAAGAGTGGCTAAAGTAAGTGTTGGTCCTTTGGAAAATGAGAAGCCGTATTTAGTTATGGGATATCACAGCGGAGGATACTAATACCTTGCCAGTAATTAGTAAAGAGACAAAGGAAGGTGAGGATATGGAAACAATCATTATTACAGAACAGCTAGTGTTGGACTGTTGGAGGTAATTGAACTAACGATAGAAAAGTCTCTTGATGCTGATGGAATGCATCCCATGGTACTAAAAGAGATGCCAGGAGAATAGCAAATGCATTGGCAGTATTTTTCCAAAATTCACTGGACCCTGTGGCAGGCACAGCAGATTGGAAAACAGCAAAAGTTTCGGCACTGTTTTAAAAAGCAGGTGGACAAAAAATGGGGAATTATGCACCAGTTAGCTTATTCTCTGTGGGGGAAAAATGCTTGGGTCTATTGGAAAGGAAGAAATAGCAAGGAATCGCAATAGTAAATGTCCCATTGGACAGACACATGTTATGTTCCAGCTGTCGTGGGTGCTGGTGAGGCCACACCTGGAGTACTGTGTGTACAGGTCATGACATTTCAGATTGGACTGGGGGACAGTCCTGCTGCTGTTGTTGGCCCACAGAGAGGTGGAAGTTGCAGGGTCAAGAGGGCTGATTTTGTGGTTGCATTTGCCAGTGCATTGGTAGATGTAATGTGGTCCATTCAGTTCCATTCCTTTGTTGAGACTGTGCAGTGATTAATACAATGAGTGATTTGATTGGCCACTGTCAGGTTTCGTTCCCTTAAGGACATTGTCAATAGCAGAATAACATCCCCAGTGGTTCCATGACAATCAGTAGATTCTGCATTCCAGTTATTTTTTTCTTGACTTCAAATCCACCCTCTACCGAGGTGGTATTCAAACCTGGACTTCAGTTGTATATTTTAATATTCTTGATAAAAGTTAAATACGTCAGGTTTGTTCACTCATTTTTAGTATCACTATCACAGTTTTGTTTATTTATTTATTTCTAAAACAACGTCCATTATCCTGTCTCCTCCATCCTCCCCTCCAACAACAAGAGTGAGGAGTACATGGAGTTTCTCTGTCACTATGACTGAGATAATCTGATCAACTGCTTCTGCTAATTCCACCCCTCCCACTAGCCCACGGAGCCAAACTGCCTCACAATGGTGCTCCTCATTTTAGTCCTAAACTTGCATTTTTCTCCAGTCTCTTGTCAATCCTTATTAGAGGTCATCTTGACCCTTTACCCTCGTCTAGATAAATCATAGACATTACAAATCTCTGTCTCCTCCTCCTGATTGTCACCGCCCCGACCGCCACATTGCCAATTCACAGATATTGTTCCTTGTTCTGTCTGTTTTTTCTGGTTATGTCCTTCTCTCCCATTCAGCTACAAACTAATATTTGACTACACCATCGTTTCCACTCCGTCTCCACTCTCCCTTTTCTTTCTGAATTCCTTGTATTTGGTGTCACTCCAGAATCTATCCTTGGCCCCTCCTGTTTTTCACCTACATACTGCCAGGAGGTGACATTGTCCAAAAGTACCATTTAGTTTTCACATGTATACCGACAATGCTTATCATCCCTCTCCATTGCTCCACAGTTACTCAGTTATCAAACGGCTTATCATGCTTCCACTACTCTATTCGCTGTAATTTCCTTCAATGAAACACTGCAATGGTTAAACCTATTGCCTTCAGTTACTATTACAAATTCCTTTCCCTTACTGCTGAGCCCCTCCCTCCCACTGGGAACTGTCTGAGGCAGAACTAGACAATGTTGCTGTCATATCTGACCCCAAAGTGGCCTTCTGATCAGACATCTACACAATCACAAACACCAGGAATTTCAATCTCTAAAAAGTTGCTTGTCTCCTCCTCACTCCAGCTCCATTGCTACTGAAACCCGTTACCCGTGTCAGTGTTACCATAAACTTGACAAATCTGAAACCGAACCCTTGATTCCGTTACTGACCCAGAATCTGGGTCCGGACTCTCCCATGATGGGACACATACTCTCAGTATTTACCCTGCCAAACCTCAACAGAATCGTGTGTATTTCAAAGAGATCATCTCTCATTCTCCAAAATCTAGGTTGTAGAGTCCCAACTTGTTCATCCCTTATTTAAAAGATAATCTCTCCAAACCAGCGATCATCCTATTGAATCTTCCCTGAAATGCCTCCAATAGAGTGTCGCATTTCCTTGTATAAAGGGACCAAATCTGTTCACATTACTCCAGATATGGTGCTCACACCAGCACATTGTGCAGCTGCCCTCAGGTATATACTCCAAACCCTTATTATGAAAACCCTTGAAATCAGGAACAATATCCAATTCCCCTTCCTGACGACCTGTTGTAATTGTGTGCTAGCTTCCTGTGTTACCCCTGGTCCCTTTGTGTTGCAGTTTTCTACATTTTCACACCATTTAAATAGTCCTCTGTTCTTTTGTTATCTCCTCCAAAATGAACAAATTCATGTTTTCCCTAGTTATACTCTATTTGCCAACGTATTGCCCACTTTTCTGGTTAATATCTCTCTGTTACCTGTTTGTAATCCTGTTGGAACTTTACTGTTCTGCATTTTTTAGGACACTTCACCCCTCCACCCCCCACACTTTCTTCTCAACATTTACTGGGAGCACTGGGCAGTGGGAAGCATGCTCAGTTGCTGTCTTTTTTGTGATACTCTTTGGAATGACTAGGAGGAGCTTGCTGCCCTTTGGTCAGAATGGAGACAACTTGCCCATCAAGCTGCACTCGCCTTTCACACCCCAAGTCTTATTGATGAGGCACAGTAGCAACATGGAAGGAAAGAAAAGGAAGCAAATGCTGCTCTCCACATATTACTAACTATTGGAACATTCTGTCCCATCTGTCAAAGATCTGCCTTGTTCAGTCACATGAAGTCCCAAGGTGGAAACTCATAGAAACCTGCAGATCTACTCCTGAATTGACTGCTGCTCTCCACAAGGGGTAATGTGTGCAGTCATCCTGCACCAGGAGGAGGGGATGGTGAGAGTTTCTAACCTGGACTGACAGTGATGGATTTTATAAACTTGTATTACAGGGTATTACAGGTGAATATTCAGATGCCAATCTCAGTAATTGTAACGTCAAACCCAGACAGAATTACTCAATTCATCAGGACCTGGATATTCACATTGTGTGCGAGTATTGTATTCCAGCCCATTCCCATTTGCTGTAGAAAAGTTCTCCTTTAAATCACCCCATTAATCTCCCCCAAATGTTCAATATGTGTCCTGTACTCCTTTTATGATGAGCTGATGAGTGTAAGGTTGATTGTTCGAATGTATATCTTTTGTAAACCCCTCTGTCACAGCTCGTCCTCAATTTTCTTTCCTACAAGGAGAACAATCTCAGTTTCCCCAAACCCCTGATTTTCCAATGTCTGTTTGCTCTCTATAAGGTACACATCAGGATTGTGTTGGAACATTCTCCACTTGCCTCCATCAGTGAAGCATCTAACAATATTAAAGAAATTAAACATCCTCCAGTATAAAGCACTGTACCTGAATGGTGTCCCATCCACCACCTTCAGCATTCCCTCTCACCATCCCCGAGGCACAGTAGCATCACTGTGTAAAGGTTAAAGTCAGGAGTGTCCTACCAGACCATAGGGATGCTCTCTGATTAGGGAGAGATGATTGGTGGTGGTTTATCTTGAAGATTTCCAAGCCCAGGAAAGGGGAGAGATTGAGAAGGAGAGTCCATTTAATGTAGATCGATTTTCTCTATGTATCCACAACACCTATATCATACCAATGAATAAGATTAAAAAATCCAAAGCATGCTACTAAAATCCCCCATTCCTTGAACCATCCTGGTAATACTCCTGTGCCCCTCTCAGGGACCCTGCTATCCTTCCCAATGTGTGGGGGATCTCTGGTTTGCACAGACCCAACTGCTCTGTGTTCCTGTGGGTGATGTCACTGAACCTCACCATCTGAAAGGGTGGGAGACACAGAAATACCAATAATATTTAAGATGTATTTAGGGACACACTTGCAATGCCAAAGACTGACAGATCTATGGGCTAAGTGCTGGAAAATGGGATTAGAATAGTTAGCTGGTAGATTTCTTTGCAGCACAGAGCCTTTTTCTGTCCTAGAGGCCTCTGAGACACCTAATATCGGAATGTCACAAGCCACATTTGAAACCAGGTCAGAGAAGGTGATGGGAGAGTAGATGATACATGATTGATTAGTGTTTTTGGGAGGGAAATGAGACAGTTAGGTTAAGTAGGACATTCTAAAGCACAGGGTGCAGGAATCTGAAGTTACAATGGGCTATCCTCAAGGCTGGAATTAAAGAGAGGCACATATCAGAGATTTGTGAGGGTGGACAAGATAACAGATACGGAGGGTGATGAGACTGGAGGAGTTTAGAGATAGCAAGGATGGGAGAATTGAGTTCCGGAGTCCTGAGGTCATGTTGCAGTTGTATCAGACTCTGGTGCGGCCGCATCTGGAGTATTGTGTGCAGTTTTGGTCGCCATACTATAGGAAGGATGTGGAGGCACTGGAACGGGTGCAGAGGAGGTTTACCAGGATGTTGCCTGGTATGGTAGGAAGATCGTAGAGGAAAGGCTGAGGAACTTGGGGCTGTTTTCATTGGAGAAAAGAAGGTTTAGGGGTGACTTGATAGAGGTGGACAAGATGATTAGGGGTTCAGATAGGGTTGACCGTGAGAACCTTTTTCCATGTATGGAGTCAGCTATTACGAGGGTGCATAGCTTTAAATTAAGGGGTGGTAGGTATAGGACAGATGTTCGGGGTAGATTCTTTACTCAGCGAGTCGTGAGTTCATGGAATGCCCTGCCAGTAGCAGTGGTGGACTCTCCCTCATTATGGGCATTTAAACGGGCATTGGATAGGCATATGGAGGACAGTGGGCCAGTGTAGGTTAGGTGGGCTTGGATCGGAGCAACATCGAGGGCCAAAGGGCCTGTACTGCGCTGTATTTTTCTATGTTCAATGTTCTATGTTCTAAAAAGCAATTGAGGAATACTCATTCTCATACGAAAGAAATGGCTGAATAGACGAGCAGTGAAAGTGATGCAGAGAAAGCAGAAAGGGACAGTGAGAGACAAAGAAAGAAAAAGGCCCCAGTACATGAAGAATGGAAGGAATTAGAAATAGCATAGGACTAAGAGCCCGAGGGGGATTTATTGAGAAGTAGTGTCGGTAAACGGAAAATGGGCCAACAGGGACGGATTCTATCGCTCCTTATAAAAGAGGGGAGAAACCCACAATACATTTCTTGGGGAACGCAGGATCTGGAAGGGCTGAAACATGCACTGCCCAATTCACCTGAGGAAGCGGGAAAGTGGATCAGCGCTTCGAAAGACAAAACCACAGCGCGAATGCTGGCTATAGGAGTCTTGAAGGCACTGCTGGTGAGTTTGGTAGGGCTCCAGAAGGTGAAGAAAATGATGATCCGACCCAGTTTGAAAAATGCAGCAGACAATCCAATGATTGATGGGGTCGGGTTTGATCGAGTGAAACAGAATGTATGGCAGGTCTTCAGAGACTGTTATCCACTCAAAATAGACCCCCAGGCTCTGAGAGTGAATCCACTGGGAGAGTGAATCCACTGACAACCCGGCTGCCTAATTAGAAAAAGAGTTAAAGATGTCAAGGCTGGAAACAGAGCAAGACATTGCTGACCACAATGTTCCGAAATTCCATCATTGAGGCAAGTCAAGTCAAGACTGGAGAATTTGGTGGGTCTGACATCATCAATGAGCCAACAGGAATTTAGAGATAATGTAATCATGCAATTGAAACGTTTCGACAAAGAGGAACTGTTTGAACTTCAGAAGAGGTACAAAGGAATCTGGCACAAATGTAGCTCAAAGAGCTCAAAAAGAAAGAAAACGAGAAAGCTAAAAAGGTTTCTAAAAAAGCTAAAATTATGCGCTGGGGATGCCATCAAATGGGCCACGTTAGGAGAAATTGCTCTTATTGCACCCGGCACTCTCTACCCTACAGTGGGCGTAGAAGATGACAATCCCCGGTAGCAACTTCCCAGACACCTGCAGGCCCATCAGGACCTGATAACTCGTATGGGATGTTTTAAGGATGCCCTGAGAACCTGGGTGAGAAGGGACACACCCTGCAGTACCATGGGGAGTGGCGATCCGGAACCAGTAATGCAAGTTAATAGAGAAGAGCGGCAGACACCGGGGATGATAGATACTGGGGAACTTGTGTACAGCCGCAGTATGCCTCTCACCTTCCAAAATCAAGTAAATTTGTTAAAATTGTAGAGTTCTCAGGGAAATCAGAGTTAACTCGATTTACAACTCCAGTAAGATTATAAATGGAAGGTAGGGAGACAGTTCTGCCAATTTTAATGCCTAAAGAGATACCAATTAACTTGTTAGGTAGGGATGCTTTACTAGAGTAAGAGGTAAGATTGGACTGCACGCAGCAGGGCTTGGTCGTAGAAAAGGCCAATGCACAATTAGTGATACAAGAAGTTAAAATGTTAATGTGGATTGGATAGCGAATATAGCAAGTGATATTCAAGACATTTTGGGGGATGTGGAAAGCAGAAGTGTTGACGATATTGACTAAAGCAGGACCACCTAAGTCTAAGCTGCACTGAACATTGATATTTGATGTGTCTCAAGATGAGGTGTTAGAGATACAGTGGCATAAGGATGCCACTACTCCACAACATTTGAGAAGTGAAGCAATAGTATTAAGGTGGCTGAGAGTGATCCTGCAAATCGAGAGAAATGTGTTCTTGGAAAATTGGTATAGTGTATCAGGCACCACACCATATGTAACCTTCCGGATAAATATGGGAAATCAATCTAAAGACTTAGGCCAGGCATGTAGAAACAGTTCGAGAATATCATATGCTCACGACAGGGCTTTGGAAATCTGGGGGTCGCAGCTGTATTAAAATCCTAGCATGTTGCAGCTTGACAGGGAATCGGAACGACGTCATGTTAACACCCCAGCGGAGCATGCCAGTGACAGTGGAGTAAGATGATCAATATGGTAATGAGCGATTGTATGCATTACCAGCCACTTTGTGGTCGCAGCATGATACGGATCTGGGGAGAGTGAAACCAGTTAGCCCAGTGGAAATAAAGTTGAAACCAGGAGCCTGGGACGGTAGTGAAATTTCTAACTAATGAAGTAATCCCAAGGTTTGGTATACCGTCAGAAATTAGTTCAGACAATGGGTCCGCCTTCATTCAGAGCATAGTTAACTTGGTGCTGCAGTTTTTGAGAATCAGAGGTTTGGGCGCATGTATCATCCCCAGCCACAGTGTATGGTGGAAAGGATTAATGGGAAATTGAAAGTCAAATTAAACAAGATCTGAACAAGCACGAGCCTTAAATGGGTTGATGTGCTGCCACGTGCGTTAATGAGTTATCGTATGCAGAATAATCACATGACGAATCTAACACCGCATGAGATGCTCACAGGCAGACCTATGACAGTGTACAGGTGGAGAGGCCATATGAAGGGCCTAGCTTGGAACGGTTAAGCTTAGAACTTAAGCAATGTATGCAGCAGATAACTATGATACATGAGACTATCCACCTGCAGGAAACGCAAAGGGAACAGACACCTGTCAAAGAGGAAGGACGTATTAAACCCGGGGATCGGGTGTACGTGCGGGTTTTTTGAAGATGCTGGAATGAGCGGAGGAGATAGGGACCTTTTGTGATGAGGAGAAAGTGAGGACTGCAGATGCTGGAGATCAGAGCTCGAAATGTGTTGCTAGAAAAGCGCAGCAGGTCAGGCAGCATCCAAGGAGCAGGAGAATCCGACGTTTCGGGTAAGAGACTGAAAGAATTCCTGAAGAAGGGCTCATGCCCGAAACGTCGATTCTCCTGCTCCTTGGATGATGGCTGACTTGCTGCGCTTTTCCAAAAACATATTTCCACCTTTTGTAATGACTAAGGCATCATCTACCACCACTCAAGTGTGATGATACCCTGAGTATAATGCCACCTGTGATGATACATATGGTGCCACCTCAATCATTGTGCTGAAGCTCTTCCACCAGCACATGCTAACTCTAACACTGAGGTTAGTGGAGTTGAGGCCGAGGAACCTGGAGACGGGCAGCACACACAGAATACTAGTACCCCTCTGCAGGATTCCGAACAAGGTACAGGTGAAGTTCTTGGGGATACTGATCATTCCTGAAATGATAGTGACAGAGGTATGGAGCATAGTTCTCTTGGCAGCGGGGATGGGGGAGATATGGGGGATGCCACTAATACACCCCTCTCTGATGCCAGGCCTGCATACTCAGTCTTGGAGACCATTAACTTGGCAGATCTGGACTGGTATTATCATGGCCATTCAGGCTTGGAGACAAAGACGGATTAGAAGTGCAGACCTTGCTGCCCTAACATGGATACGCGCCCATGACAATCACTGGTATCAGTGGGCAAACAAAACGGCTGTAATGATGGCTAGATAGGACTGTTTCTTGTGTCTAAAGGCAACCCCCTCATACTATGTTGTCCCTACACCTTGTAACTTGACCAACTGTACTCAATGGAGTTTGCAGAACTCTAGCAACCTCTTAATTCGGATGCTTCATCAACTTACAGGCAAACCCATTCCCCCTTTTGGTGCCTTCTACTTCAGGCCTCTATGTTCTATCTGCAGGATTATGCGGGCAGGCAGCACCTCCAATGGTTGTGTGGCTGTAATACCGCTTTCAGGATACAGGAAGGGTTGAGTTTTGAATGCTTTAAGCGAAATGGCTCCACACCAGTCGGTTATTTTAAAGGCCTTTGCGGGAATGCGATGGAACTCGCGGTGAACACCACATTTGGGGCTGTTTTAAATTCTCAACGCATCTCAGTGGCAGGTACTTAGTGCCTGTGTAGTAAGAAAGGAAGGTTCTGCCCGACGCTGACCGCTGATTGGAGTGGCAGCTGTGCCCATGTAATGCTCCTACACAAGATACTTATATCGCCACACGCGCAGCTTGATGCTTTGTCACAGTCAGCTTTGCGCTGAACTAAGCGATCGTATGTCCCTGCCTCGACGTTTTGGATTGGTAGCATAGGACAGCCAAAACGTTTAAGCCCACAAGGAAACTCCTAATGAGTTTAAAGCCCGCAAAGAAATTGCCGCGGTAAGGAGGCTCTCATCCCACTGATAGGGGTCAGCAAGAATGCTGAATAGATTATTTACATTTATTACAACAAAGAGATATTTATCAATTATACTGATGATGTCCTTGTGGCCTTGGGAGAACAAGTGGATGTTACTACCAAAACGACATAGCAAAACAGACGGTCCTTAGATTGGATACTGGCGGAAAAAGGCAGGGTTTGTTTGATGTTTGGGGAGAATTGCTATACCTTTATACCTAACAATACTATCCCTGGAATATCTTTTACGAAAGCAATGGATAAACTAACGAATCTAAGACGGGAGCTAAAAGACAATGTGGGATTTAGTCATCAGGTTTTTGATTGGCTGAATATCATATTAGGATCTTGGGGAGCATGGTTTTTCAAGATTGGTCTTATTATTGGTGCGGTTTTGCTTATTGTTGCTTTCGTCTGCCAAGTGTATTTCATGGCCACTGTTTGGCCCTCATTTTTAAGAACCCCCTGGCGCTCTCTATACTTTTGAAGGACTTCACCTGTTTTTAATGCACTGTGTTTTCTTTATCAAACTCACGATATCGCTTGATCAGTATTCTCTGGACTTGCTGCTTTTGCCATTCACTCTTCATGCTACACACTGTATCACTGTAAAATACGCCAACTTTCCGATTGTAGACTCACCTGCAAACGATACCTCCGAATCTATGTTTGTCAGATCCTTTCTAATGACAGTGATAACGATGAGTAATGGTGATAATCTCATGATAAGTGGCCTTCCCCGAATTTAGAACCTTAACTTATCAACAGTCCTTATCGCTTTCCATAATTAGAAACTTACAGACTTAATGGTCTATATCCCCAAAAACCTATTCCTTTTGTCTGTCATCTTTTCTAGTACCTACAGCCCAATCTGCCTGTGCAACATCCTCAAGCCCTAATCAACCTGCCCATTCTGTGCATTTTTCTCCAGACTCTACAGCACTTGAGATCACTGTTCCATTCTCCAGTATCGGCCGCACTCCTCCAACCGGTCCTACAACACCTCACTTCCTCTAACCATTTACCATCGATGCAAACTTCCTTATCTGTATAAAATCCTCCAGTGTCTACATGATTTCCTGCCAACCCTCCCACTGTGTAACATTAGGAAGCTAATTGACCGTCCGTCTATCTATAACTTCACTCAATATCTGCAATCTTCTCTGTGTGTGTGACCTCCTCCCTTCACGACTAGCTTTCTGAAATCTGTAACATCTTGCAGTCACTAAAACCGTCTGTGAATTTGTAACATCCTATTTGTTACTGTCACCTCTTCCAGTTCGTACAACTCTCTCTGCCTGTAACCTTGGTCAGTCTGATGCGTCCTTGCTATATCTGCGAACCTCAGTATAGCTAACTTCATCCAGTCTCGACCACCGTCCCTGTCTCTGTAATGGACTCGAGCTTCCTCCACCTCCCTATTACTGTAACCGTCTCCAGCCTATGACATAAACACTGTCAATATAATCTCCTCCTGCTCCTACACCACACCCTGACACTGTCCTCCTTCGATTGCTATATCATACCTCGGCTATAACCTCCAACTGTTCCAGAACCCTTGTGAACTTTGTGAACTCGTCCAATCTTTGCTATACTCTTTATCATTATTTGATCCTCCAGTGAACCATGCTTATCTATTGGACCTTTCCTGCTTCCCTCTATTCTCCATAAATATTTAAACAGCCCGTTGTGTACTCCTTGCCACCGTCAGCTTCTCTCGTCTTTACAAAGCTCCATATGACTAGTACTTCTTCCGACCAGGGAATTCTCTCTGTGACTATAACAGTCGAATGAATGACTAAATTAGCTTTATTGTCACATGTACTCAAATCAGAGGAGTGAAAAGTATTTAACTCGCCACTTATGGCTCAATGTGATTCGCAAACTTAACGAGGTACTGTCGCTTCAATTACAAGATCAGGTGCAGTGCAACAGTGTCACAAACACACAGAGAATCTCGGCACAATCCTTACTAACAGAACAAAGAAGTGATGAAAAAATGCATAGGCATTCTTTACAGCACTCCCCATCGCAGGTACTGCCAGCAACTTCCAGAACCATTCATACGTCTGTGTAAACTGAACTGGATTGTATAAAATTCCCTTTCACTGTCACTCCTTCAGTCCCCCTCGATCACATTATATCATTTTAACTATCCCCCATCTCCACACTGACTATCACGGTAACTTTTTCCAACTCTACTGCCCTTCCTAAGCTGTAATCTCCTTCAGTTGTTATATATTTCTGTTTCTAAGCTTCTCTAATCCATAGAACTCCAACGACCTCAAACAGGTTCGCCAATCACGAACAATATCAATGTCTATGTAAAAGTCTCCAGTATATACAACTATCCCTCTCCACGTAAATTCCCTTTAGCAGTCATATCCCTGGTAGATCGTTCTCCAGAAACAATTGGCTGAACACAATATCAGATTCCCTGGCTGGGAATTGTGAGTTCAGATGTTAATATATTTTCCCATTCCATCTGTGTGCCTAACACTGACCTGGTGCTACTCATGTGATCTCTAGGTTGGCATAACTGAACAGAGCTGACCTAATCAATGCCTTCGAAAAGAATTTATCTTTCATTTTTTAAATTAGCAGTTTTATGAGATGTAAGAATTGGTTTCCAAGTGGAGAGAATGTAACATTTCTCATTAACCATGACTCATGCAATGGGGTTTTGTGGATTACGTACTTTTGTACAGACGGTCATTCAGAGGATTGTATAACGAGGGCAGTTGAGTGCAGATTGTGTTTGCTGTGTAGAGTTATTCAAAATGTGAACGTAACAGAGATGGTGTGTTTGTGGGCAGGCTGTAACACTGTAAATACGTAGAGTCTGGATGAGATTGCTGCTGGAAAAGCATAGCAGGTTAGGCAGCATCTAGGAACAGGAAACTCGACGTTTCGGGCAAAAGACCTTCATCAGGAATCGGCCCTTTGCAAGAAACGTCGATTTTCCTGCTCCTTGGATGCTGCCTGACGTGCTGTGCTTTTCCACCACCACTCTAAACTAGACACTGAGTTCCAACATCTGCAGTCCTCCTTGTTTTTAACCACTGTAAATACCTGTCCAATGGTATCTCACCGATTGGGACAGAGGTTTGTGCGCTGGGCTCTGAGCACGAGGAGCTGGGAAACCTTATGCTGTTTGTATATGGAGCTTGGCACCAGATTGGGTGAGAGCAACTCAATGAGTAAATGACACATAGAAAGTTTGGGATATTCCTGTTGTTTCTGGCCTTGTGCCATATAGTTATATATCTCCCATTAAGTGAGCCTGTCCATTCTCCAGTCCCGACAGGACATGCACACTGTTAACCTCTTCTGCGGCTGAACATCTCCCCTCTCTCCAACCACATCCAGCACTGACAGCCTGGCCTTCGTCTGTTATCTCCTGCGGTCTGCAATGACCTTGTTCTTTGTTATCTTGTCAAATTCCAAGATGCTTTCTCGAAACAAACGTAAAGTACGTTTGGGTCACTTCCAAGAAAGGTCCCCTTCTCCAACTTATATGGTAAGTCTCTTTGTCAAACTGACTATCCTTGTTTGTCTCTCCCATAAGAGGAAGGAAGCATCCTTTCAGCATTCTGTCAATTCGCCTGGGAATCCGTACCGAATGAGATCATCTCTCATCTTGATTATACTGAGCGGTAAGAGGACCCATATCCCTCTATGTTTCTGTCACCACTTCCAGTTGCTCTATTCCTCCTTAACTGGGAAACCTGCCCAAGCCTGGACAGTACTCCGAACCATGCATTACTGGGAATGCTACACATCTCCTTACTTCTGTGATGCTTCACTCCTGCATCCGTCTCATTTCATTGAAATACTCCAGCTTCTACAATACTCCCAATTTCTAATTTCTCCTGCAGCCACCACCATCTCTGCATCCTCCAGTCACAACATTTCTCTCTGCGTCGGTGAACTCCCTTATCTCCGAAGGGTCCTGCAGCACCAATTACCATTGCTGTCTGCGGACCTTCCTCTGGACACCACAACCCTTACAATTGCGACAGACCTCACTATGTCTGAAACAACCTTCTGTTCCGGCAATCCTACTTACATTTTATCAAGACGCTACAGCTCTCCAGATCTGTGGAAGCTCCATCAGGCCTTACACCTTTTCAACTCTTTCTGACTGACTTCAGTGATTTCAAACATCAAAAGTTCTATAACGACTTCCAGACTTAAAACGTGGTGATCTGCTCCAGTCTCTAAAACAGATCTGCCTGTGAACACAATCTAATTGATGCAACTCTCCTCATTTCTCTAATATCCTGCAGCATCTACAATCCTTCTTATCTCTATAAACTATGCCTGTAACTAAAACTCTCCGTATCGGGGTAAATGCCCCCATTCACTGCAACATCCTTGTCTGGGTCATCCACTGCAGCCATTGCTATCTGTGCAACCTCCTTGATCCCCATAACCTCAATCTTGCTGAAACCTTCTCTCAATTGCAAATCTCCCTATTTCTTATCATCCTTCAGTCGCTAAATCCATCCCCATCTGTATAATATCCTGCAGTCCAAAAATGCTCCCAATCCGTTTAAGCTCTTCAAAACCTGACAACTGCGAAATCTTCTTCAGTTCTTATATACCTTCCCATCGGTGTGACAAATTTGAGGTCATTATATCCTCCTTTTGTCTGTAAACAGCTCCGCTCATTCTCGCTGATCGTAATGTCCTAAGAGAGTCAAATCACTCACAAAGCTCTCTGTGACTATAAGCTCCTCCAGCCACAACAAGCCTCCCCATCCCTGTCACATCTTCCAGCATCCACAACCCTCACACTCACTGAAATATCTCTCAGTGCATGTAATCATTTCTCTGTCTAACATTCTCCAGGCCAGACCAAACTCTCTGTCCATTTAATAATCTACACTCCATACCATCATGCATATGATTGTAGAATTCTTCAGTCCATATCATCTTCCTTATTCCTGTAACATTCTCCAGTCCAGACTATGCTCCCTTTTCATATAATATTCTCCAGTCGATAAAATTTTCCCCACCACTTTAATACTTTGGATAAGCCACATCTGGCATTCAATGTTCCACAACCTTGAATGCCCTGAATTTCGTCATACGCTGTTCAATGTAGTCTCTAATGGTCTGCAGCCCTACACCCACATATATAGCTGGAATCTAATTCAGTCCCCTCGATCTGTGTAACTTCCTCCAATGCTAGAACCCTTTCTCCCACCGCAGAATGCCCATGGCTGGGAAGTGAACTTTGAAGAGTTGTCCGGATTTAGGCAAGTTCGGGAAAAAGGCAAAAAAGGTCAAGTGATTTGTGAAGAAAGGATGCAGTTTGTGAATTGGTGAGACAACCAACTTAAGTTGGGAATTTCACAGAAAATGACATTTATGAAACTAACTAAAATTTAGCCTCGTTTTCGGTACAACTCACAAATTGCAAGCAGCAGCAACTGTGAGTAGGAATTCCTTTAAAGGCACCAAAAAGTTATGGTAAGACAAAGATGGTTTCAGTCAGGAAATTGAACGTACTTACAGCAATTGCATCACAGTAATTGTGCGTGATAGTGGTCTCCATCCCAACTGGATAACTACTGAGTATCAGGGCTGTACTGAATGGAATCCTGGATTTGATACGAGAAGGGTTTCTGTAGTAGCGTGTCAAGGAACTATCAAGAGAATTGTCTCTTCTCAATCAAATGTTGTGCAAAGTGAAATGTCTGTAAATTTCATTTTATGTGAGCTTTGTCAGCAGAAAACCATAATATTATGGAATTTTTTTTAAAAGTTAAAACTGATTGAGTTACAATCATGATACTTGGGAGTAGAATTTGGCCATTTGGCCTATCCAGTATGCACCACCATTCAATGGGACCAAAGTTTATCTAATGCTCTCCACTTCTACTTATTTGTCTTTCCCAAGTAATCCTTGTTTCAATGATTAATTAAAATCAGACCTTATCTGCTCTAAATATAGTGACCAACCCAACCTTGCCACCTCTCTGTAGTGAGGAATGTCACGAATTCACTCCCATTTAAGGTAAGAAATTCTTCGTCATCTCCATCTTGAATGACGGATCACTTGCTGAAATTTTATGCCATTTGGTGACAGATCTTCGCACAAGGGGAAGCAAAGGAAGTGGCAAAGATGGTAATTGAGGGTAAGACAATGAATGTAGTTGACATGACCATTACTGAGGCATGTAGGATGGTCCAGACGATACATGGAGCAGTCCATCTTCCACAGTTACACCGAAAACTCTCTCTCCCTTTTCGTCCGCTGCATTGATGGCTGCATTGGCGCTACTTCATGCGTCCACGAGGCGGTAGAGCAAATCATCAACTTTAGCAACACCATCCATCCTGATCTCAGGTTCACCTGGTCCATCTCTGACACTTCCATACCCTTCCAGGACCTCTCCATCTTCAGTGACCAACTCAACACGGACATCTATTTCAAACTCACTGACTCCCGCAGCTGTCTGGAATACATCTCATCCCAACTACCCTCCTGGCAAAAATGCTCTACATTACTCCCAATTGCTCCAATGTATCTGCTCCCAAGAGGAGTAATCCCAATCCAGGACATCCCAAATGTCCTCCGATTTCAAGAACTGCGATTTGCCCTCCAGCTTGGTGAACAATGCCATCCAGTACATCTCCTCCACTGCACGCACCTTGGCATTGAACACAACGCCTCCATGTCCAACTCCTTGGTCCTCACCTTCCGCCCTAATGTTCAGATGCATCTTACCCTCCGCCATTCCCGCAAATTCCGAATCTGGGATATTTCATAAATTTTCACTCTCATTCTCCTGAACTCCGTTGACGTCAAACTTAATCTACTCCATCTCGTCCCATTAGAAAATCCATCCAGCCCCAAGAACAGCCTTGTAAACCTTCTTTGTCCTCCCTGCAACACAAAAATGCCTTTCCTTTTGGGCACTCATATTGTGCATGACATACGCAGTGAGATCTGACTTGTACCTTGCATAGTTTTAGCAGCACTCCATAAGACTTAGACCCCATTCCCTTTGAAATAAACGCGAGCATCTGTCTTGCTTTCTTCATTACCTGCTGAAAATGTGATCATTTTTTGAAGCACAAGGATTCCCAAAACCTTCTGTGCAATCAGTCTGAAACAGAACAGTGTTAGCCTGACAGTAAGTCCGGAAGGTGCTGGAGTGTATGGTAAAGGATATGACAAGCACTAACTGGACGCTAAGAAATAATGGGAGACATGTGCACTTGTACAAGAGAGATTTATTTTTGATGAAAATGTTAAATTTTATGTTTTACAGTAGCTATTAATGGCAGATTAGATAAGAATGGATGAGAGTGATATGGTTTATTGGAATTACACAAGTTTTTCTTTGACAAGATTCCAAAGGGTTAAAGAGTAATGCGGGAGAGAATTGGGCCAGTTCAAGATCACGTGGCAGTCTGTGTGGAACCACTGGATGTGGGCGAGATCCTAATCAAATGTCTTGCTCCGGTATTTACTGTGAAGAATGACATAGAAGCACAGAATCTTGGGGAAATAAATAATGATGCGTTGGAAAGAGTTCACAAGGTAGTGCAGGAGGTGCTGAGACAGTCATAAGGCACAGGAAGACAGATAAATCCACTGGACCTGATCAGGTGTATCCTCGAAATCTGTGAGAATTGAGGAATGAGCTTGCATGGCCCATTGCAGAGATATTAGTTTCATCGATCTCCTTGGTGAGGTGCAGCCAGACAGATCAGCGGCTAATGCTGTTCCATCGGTTCAGGGCTGCAAGGAAATGCGATAAAACAGTACAACAGTGAGACTAAATTATTAGTGGGTAAATTGTTGGAAAAGATTCCAGGAGATGGTATCCTGATGCATTTGGCGAAGCAAATAACGCTTGGGGATAGTCAGCATGACATTGCGCCTGGGAAAATATATCTCAGAAACCTGATTGAGTTTTTGAGGATGTGGACAGAAGGAAGAGTGATAGATATTGTCTATAACAATGCCATTGGCAAGTCTCTGTATGGTCAACTGGTTAATAAGGTGGGATCCAGGGAGAGCTAGACAATTGGATACAAAGTTAGCTTGTTGGTAGGAGCCAGAGGTTTTGGTACTTGTTTGTTTTTCTCTCCTTAAACAAAGATATCTCGGAAATACAACAAGCAAATCTATTGTTATTTACAAAATACCGTGCAAGAACTGTAACAAACATTACATTGGACAAACAGACAGAAAACTAACCATCAGGAAACATGAACATCCAGTCGCCACAATAAGACATGATCCACTCTCAATAGTATTCTTATATATAGATTAGGAAAGACACAACTTCGACTGGGATAACACGTGCATCCTAGAGCAGTCCACACAGAGACACGCATGAGAATTCCTAAAAGCATGGCATTCCAACGGGAACTCTATCAACAAACACATTGACAATCCGATTTATCACCCCCTCAAAAAATAGAATCGTAAAAGACCTCAACACAGTAGATTACGTCACCACATTAAATTCCATCACCAACCCAAAGAAACCTAAACACATAAATGGAAAACGGGCTATGTCTTCAGTCCTTCATCCGCAGGTTCATTGATGATGTTACCTAATATGGTCTTGAAACATCTGAAAACGAAACTACCAGCTAATCAAGCAAATGTACACCTCGCCCTGAGCTTCAGAATTGTGTGTGTGTGTGTGTGTGTGTGTGTGTGTGTGTGTGTGTGTGTGTGTGTGTGTGTGTGTGTGTGTGAGTGTGTGTGTGTGTGTGTCTGTGTCTGTGTGTTTCGGTGTCAGTTCTGTGTGTGTGTCTATTGGCATCTCTACCAAAAGCAGCAGGACCCTCTCTTATCGTTGAATCTTGCTCCAATCACCAGTATTCTTAATGTCTGTAACTGCCTATAGGCACAAAAATCCTCCCAGTATCGAACCTCTTTTATCCCTTACAGCCCTGTTAATGTCCGGCGAAACCCCACTGATACTTTCTATCTCTGTAAACTGTTTTCGGTACCACAATACGGTCTGTTTGAAATTAATTACACGCCCAATAACCGTCCATATCTCTTGAAGGAACAACAGCACATATTGCCCACCCTGACTCTGAAAGCTCCTCCTACCACCGTTCATATCGACTTCAAAATGTCATTCAGGCCATTATCATACTTCCAGCACCTTCAAGTCTCCCTTATCATCTCATTAAAATCTATCAATGCCTCCGTATATGACAACACTCCTCTTGTGAGGAGAATCCTTGGTCTCCATTTAACACCTGCTTCAACAGTTGGATAGCCTTTTTGTCAGTCTCTAAGACACGCTATCTTCAGAATTGTCAGTTTTTATTGATTGTCATCGAAGCATCTTTTAATCTAATATGTTCCTTAAAGACCTGTGGGAGTTAAAGATTGACCTTTCCTGCTGAAGTTTTGTCCGTGTCAATGGAACCTTCATTGTTAAATATTTTCTTGCTATTAATTTAGAATCACGCATTCCAATCTTTTATCCTGTTATCCTTGGCAGTTCCCCTGTCCTACCCATGTAGTTCGATTAGTTTTAGCTCAATTTGTTGGATGCACTTGGAGTGCAAAACTTCATGATGCATTTGAATTCCACCACATCACCCAAACCCCCAAGGCTCCACCTCACTGCTGGCAAAGGATCGTGTGACTCCTATCAAAGACAAATAAGCCATCAAACAACGCGAGCTGGAGCACTTCACAGACCCCCTCAAACAGGTTCAATCATCGATCCGAGTGTTGTTAATCATATCCCACAGCACGCTACACGCCAAGAGCTCAGCAACAACGCCCTAGACCCACACCAATTACACAAGGCCATCCACCAGCTCAAGAATAGCATGGCTGCCGGAACAGACGGTATCTTCACTGAGGTATTGAAGTGCGGTGGCGCAGAGATCGCAGTGCAGCTCCACGCTCTTGTCTGCTGTATCTGGAAGGAGGAAAACTTCCCAGGACACCATTGTCACTATTGTCAGAAAAGGTAACATTTCTGACTGTGATAACTACAGGGGAATCTCCATGCAGTCGACCGCTGGAAAAGTAATCATCAAAGTCATCCTCACCCATCTACTCCCGGTGGCTGAGGAACTCCTTCCGGAACCATAGTGGGGTTTCTGAACACTTAGGAATACAATGGACATGATTGTGGCTGCGTAGCAGCTGCAGGACAAATGCAAGGAACGGAACCTCCCCCTGCACTTGGCCTCCTTGGGCATTACAAAGACCTTTGTCACACTCACCCAGGAATCATTACTGAGCATCCTTCTCAGCTTCGGCTGCACCATGACGTTTGTCACTATCTGCCGCTTGCTCCACGATGACGTGGAAGTCATGGTAATGACAAATGGCTCAATCACTGACCCAGTCGGACCAGAGTAAAGCAGGGCTTTGTCATTGCCTCAACACTGTTCTCGACCTATGTCATTGAAATGCTTCACCTCACCGTCGACATGCTCCCTGCTGGAGTGGGGCTAACACACAGAGTGAGCAGGACATTATTCAACCTCCCAGCACCTTTAAACCAAAACCAAACTCACCCCAACCAGTGTCATCGAGTTACAGGAGGTGAATGGTATTTGTGTGTGTGTGCTATCTCAGAGGGCGTACTCCAGACCATTGTCAGCACTTTGGCAGTTACGAATGAAAACAATGGTCTCACCCTAGACATCCATAAGTCGAAAGCCCTCCACCAATCTGGCCTAGCACTGCACAGCGAATCTCCGAACATCAAGGTTCATGAGGATGCCTTGGATATTCCAAATCTCGGGAATGTCCTGTCGACGAAATCAAATATTGATGAAGAGATCCAGATCTGCATCCAGTCTACTAGCACAGCCTTCGGTCATCTGAAGGAAAGGTTGTTCGAGGACGACAAAATCTGATCCAATCCTCAGCTCATGGTATACAGAGCTGCGGTGGTTCCCACCCTCAGATATGGCTCTGAGACGTGGACTGTCTAAACCACGAAAATCAAGTTGTTCAGACAGTCCCATCAAGGCTACCTGTACAACATCCAGTGAATCCATTGCGAAGACAGACCCATCAACACCAGCGTCCTAGAACAGGCCAACATCTCCAGCATCGAGGCACTCCATCCCCCGCCACTCCCAATTGGCTTTGATGGGCTGTAGACGTCATCCCCATGACCAACACGAGACTCACTATCAGGTGATTTACTCCCAGCTCTGAAACAGTCGGCGAGCCCCATGTGGACAGAGGAAGTGCTTCAGGGATACTCACAAGGCTTCACTGAGGACGTGCAGTATTCCCACTGACAACTGGGAATTACTGGGTCAATACTGTCCAAAGAGGTGGAGAAGCATTGGCAAGATATTGATCCCCTCGAGACTTGCTGAGGGAACAAAGGGGAATCCACGAGAAAACAGCATAAGGAGTACATTGCCACTCCAAAGCTCCACCCATCAATTTCCATGGCCTACCTCTGCTCAAAGTGTATCAGAGTCTGTGGAAGCCACATCGGTCTATATAGCCAACTACAGACTCCTCTTGACAGTGGGAGAGAGTTAACCTCGTCTGTGACCCACTGCCATTGAGGTGAATAGAAAGGAAGATTGAATCCCTTCATAATTATGCCGCATTGTTCCCTGTTCTACGTTCTGTATGGTACACTGAGTAATAAGTTCAGATCAAAGTAAAAGGATACGGTATCCAGGAGGAGCTAGTCAATTGGATATAGAATTGACTTTATCGTATGAGAGAGAAGGTCGTGGCGGATATGTTGTTTTTATGACTGCACACATGTGACAAGCGGTAAAGTCAGTCCACTGTTGTTTGTCATTTGGATAAATTATTTGGCTGAAAATATTGGTTTCCTGGTAAAGATTTTGTGGGTAACACTGAAATTGCTTATATAATGGACAGTGACGATTATTATCTACAATGCAACAGTATTAACAGCATGTTAGAACTGTAGGCTGAAGAATAGCAGATGGGTTGAATTAGATAAATGCACAGTGTTCCATTTTGGTAAAACCAAGCCAAGTACAGTATGTGTTCAGGCCCTGGTTAATGTTCGCAATCAGAAACCCAGGGATACAGGTTCACACTTCATTGAAATTGGCATCACACATAGGCAGCGTGGTGAAGCAGATGTTTGTGGTGCGAACCTTCGTTGGTCAGAGAATTGAGAGTAGGAGTAGGGACGTCATGCTGTGACTGCACAATGCATTGGTGAGGCCGCCATAAAGCCGTTGCTGTTCAGCAGGAAAACTCATCTGGTTCACTTATGTCCTTTTGGGAAGAACATCTGACGTTATAAACTAATTTGGCAAAATGTGATTCCCGACCCACAGCAATATGGCTGACACTGAAACTGCTCTCTAGGCGATGAGCTGTGGGCCAGATTCTGTTGTTCCAATCAGTGACATCCTTATTCCATGAATGAATAAATAAAAGTGCATGCCTTCCCTCCCTACCACTATAGACACCTCTAGCTCCATCAATTCGCACTGGCTTTGTGACACCTTTCAGGCCTGGGCACTCTCTGTAGAACTCTCACCACCTACAGCATCTTCAACTCTGTAAGTTTCTGTGGTGTCAATAAATCCTGACAATGATTCCCCTTCCCACGGCCCGCCTCCTACTAGGAGACCATTCGCAATCCCTTTAACACCTACTTCTTAAACACTCTCTCACTTCACAAATGTTCATAATTTTTGGTGATTTTCTAAGTCTGATATTCCAATCGGATCCATTTCATCCTGAGTGAGGGACAGGCGGCAATTTTTTGCTGAGGTTTTTCTGTTTCAATGGAATGTCCATTGTTGAGTGTTTTGGACTGTTCCGGAAAATGTTTTCCAATGTTCTTTTGGAGACACATATTTCATCTGTTTGCCCTGTTTACTTTGGTCAGTTCTCCTCTCAAACACATGTCATTGGCTATTCTTGTTTCTAGTTTGTAGCTTACCCTTTCTGCGATTCACTTGAAAACTTCACATTCCTTTATACCGCAGTTTATCACCATTTCTCGGAGGACCTCTCTATGTCACCCACTCCCTCAGCTTGGTCACGCAACCGTCGATCAGAGATAGCTATGTCCCTCGCCAGTTGCACAATCTATTATTGAAAGAAACAGTGACAGAATCATTCTCTGAACTCCTCTTCAAACATCACTCTTACCAGTGTGATTGCCCCAGATTATACTAGTATTGAAGTTTCCTAAAATTATCACAATGCCTTTTTTACAAATTACAATGAATGCAATGATCAATGAAATGCTGTTAGGTGGTCGAAAACTATTCCGCTGCTTGTGTCCTTGGAAAGTAGCAGCCACAATTTACATTTATACTGACTTTACTTCATGATCTGAGACCAAATGCTCTCTCATTAATACTTATCGATTAAGGTCAAGATTACCCAACCTGCTGTCCCATTCTGCCTGAGTCCCCGCACGGTTGAGCCCCATCGAATATTGATATTCCACCTTTCGTTCACCATGTAACCATGTCTGCCTGCTGACTAAATCTCACTTATCTCAACTATGTCAGAAGTACATCCTTCTTATGACAGAGATGTTGTCCATTCCAAAAAGGTAATTTACTCTTTACCATAATTTTCTATCACAAACCCATTCGCTGATGTACACTTCGGGTTAAAATCTGTCCTCTCCTGTTCCTTCCTGCTTGTCTTCAGCCACATTCTCATGCTGTTCCCATGCTTCACCGTTTCCCTTGGGATTTGGCAAGTTCATTTCACCTGAACCCTGTCCCTACATACGCGCTGTCAGTTTAAAGCCCTGTCCATAAACCTACCGAAATGATTGCCCAGAAAACCTGTCCCAGCACGGTTCCATGGGGCCCAGTTCAGTCGAATTGTTTTTCTTCACTCGTGTGATGTGGATGTTTCTGCCTGGTCAGTGTTCCTTGTCAGCTCTAGCTGCCCTTGAACTGAGTGGTTGGTAGGCCATTTCTGAGGGGGTCTGAGAGGTAAACACTTTTCTGAGGTTATGACGTGCAGACCACGTGAGAATGGCAGGTGTCCTTCTCTAAAGGGAAAGTGTTTGGTTTTTCTGTACATCAGCAATGGCTTCATACTTAGTTATGAATTGTTAATTATTATTTTTTACAATTATTGATTTCAATTTGCATCATTCTGAATGGTGCGATTCAAACTATGGCTGATGTTTTGAATACATGCTTGAACAATAATACCATTAAGCCATCACTTCACCTGCTCACAAGATGCTCATTCCTGAACACTGATACCACTGCACCACGAAGCAAAACGCTTTCTTCCTACGCAATTGTTTGATTCGAAAATCATCCTGATCTCTGGTGATATCACTCAGTATCTTTCCATGTGGTATCCCTCACTGTGTTTTAATGTTTGCCTCTATCAGTGTCTCTCTCTTTATTTCAGTTCCTCCAGATCCTGAGCCAACAGAATGCTCCACTCTCGAGAGACGAGACAGCACAGGCCAGGGATGGAGACTGGGATTTTCCAGATCTCGATGGGAGTCAGGACCATTCTACATAAGCAACCCTCAGTACAACAATCTAATCTCCCTTTCTGTCTATTTCTTTGTCTTCTGTGGGTTATCAAGACCTTCGTGACTTAATAGACTTCTCGAATGCTGTGTGTCTCGTCCATCATCTCATTGAAGATGTTTGGTCAGCAAATAGACAAAGGGCAGGGAGAGCTGGAGCCTTCAATAAATCCTGCCGTGAGGTAAGATCACCCACATGGCACAGAGCACAGAGCAATGAGTGAGCTCCAAACATTGTTCAACAAGACATGGCAAAGGTACAGTGATGGAGGGAGTCCTAGTACAGTCATATGCCAGGCTCAATCACCGCCCCCTATATTTAGTTATGCTGTATTAAGACACCACATGGTGTCCACAGTTATCAACACAGGCCTGTGCTGTCTTTGTAAGCATCAGTACAACAGAGGTGAAGGCAGGTCTCCCACGAAAGGGTGCCAACGCTGTGTGGGACCTTTATGTTCTGTGTTCCTTCTCAAACACTGTATCTATGGCATGTCTTGTGGAACAGTGTCTTTAATAATTTTTAAGACCTATAACAGTTCCTGTCCCTGTAATCTCCTCCTTTACCAATAGGCCCTTCACATATTTGAAACGTATTGTGTTCTAGACGAACGTATTGTTTTATCGTTGTAACTTGCTTCAGTCTCTACAACATGCTATATCTCGGTAGTGCCCACCACCAAGAAGAGAAGACACAGTCATGCATCACGGAAACAAAGCAAAATCATTCCAATTAGTGCATGTTGACCACAGTTCCAGAAGGAGATGCATTTGCCTGCATTTTACCCGTATCCCTTGAACATTTAGCTCTCCATGTACGTGTATAGATGTTATGTACATGTTGTAAGCGTCCTTTTCTCGACCATTTCCCCGACAATTCATTCAATACGTGCACCATGCCATGTGTGAAAAATGTTCACCTCGGTCCCGATGAAGCATTTCCTCTCTCGCCTCATATTTCTGCGTTCCAATTATGGCCTCTCCAACCTGGGGTAGAGACCATAGCTATTCACCTTATATACAATGTTTATTTATTTTATAAACCTTTGTAAGTTTACCCCTCAGCCACCAATGCACAATTGAAATATGAAGGACAATGATACAAATATCTCTGCACGGATTCTCAACACTACTTTGCCATAATGTTAATGGGTGCTCTTGTTCAGGACTTAGGGCTGTCCCAACCTTTGTGATTGTGTACCTCCAACACCACCTCTTCTATAATGGTTTTTTTTCAACACAACACAGTTTCTTTCCCTTTTTTCCTAGTCTGTGTGCACAGTACGTTCCAACATGAAATATTCATTTCAGATCTCGCCCAACTCATTGATCTTCAGTGGCACTATTGTTTCTCTAGTTGCTTTTTTATCCTTGTGTTTTGTAGAATCTCTTTGGATTCTCCTTAACGTTAACTGCCAAAGCTATCTCATCCCTGCATTTAACTTTGCAGGTTATTCAGTCTGCCCTTGTAAGACAAACCCACCAGTATCAGTGACATTCCCGTTGTCAATATTTGCTGCAAATGCAATTTCAGAAAATGTTTCCGAAAGCAGGATGATCAGAATTCTACGCGGTGCTCCAACGTAGACCCAGCAACGTCTTGTACAGCCGTAACATGACATATAAACTATTATACTCTCTGTTTTATCTAATGAAGACATATGTGCAAACCGCTGCTTTCCCCGCCCTGTCCACCTGTGATGCTACTTCCAAGAAACAGTTTAACTGCACCGCTTGGTCTCTCTCTATTTGACAATAGTGCCATGGCCAAACCATTAACTGTGTTAATCCTCCCTGGTTTATCTTAACTATATCCGTCACCTAAATAAAACTCCATCTTTCACTCCTTGACTCGCTGATCCAGTTGATTAAGTTCCTCTTAGATTATGGTATTCACTGCCCACAATGACACTAAGTTTCGTATCCACAAATGCATTAATAATGGCTCCTATATTCTGAACCAAATTGTGCAAGTAAATGTTGCGCAAAGTGGATCCACCGCTGGTCACAGGCCTCCAATCTGAAGAACAACCGTCTCCCACCAGCCTCTGGCCTCCTGTCAAGACAAATTTGGGGCGCCTGGTGAGCTCTCCCTGATCCCATGTGATCGAACCTTACTTACTACTGTAACATATTAACCCTGTCAAAGGCCTTGCTGAAGTCAGTATAGACGACATCTACTGCTCAACCTTCATCTATCTTCTTGGTCACCGCTTCAACAATCTCAGTCATATATGAGAGTCACTAATTTGTATGGACAAAGCTGTGCCGACAAACCCTCATCAATCCTTGCCTTTCCATATGCATATTACTCCTGTCCACAGAGTCACTTCCAACAACGCCCCACTGACATTAAGCTAATTGGTCTATAGATGCTTGCCTTTCCCTCGCTGTCTTTCGTAAATATTGGAACATCATTAGCCACCCTCCAAGTTTCCAGCTCATTACCTGTGGATGTCAATGATAGAAATATCTAATTTAGGGCCCTGCCATTTCTTCCCGAGCATCCCACAATGTCCTGGGATATACTTGATTAATTGCCAGAGACTTGGCTATTTTCTTATGCATTTTAAAACCTCCAGCACCTTCTGTTCTGTAATGTGGACTCTTCTGAAGACATCACTATTTATTTCCCTGACTTCTCAAGTCTTTCTCCACAGTCAGTACAGACGTGAAAGTTTTGTTTATGCACTCAAACATCTCTTCTGATTCCACATATATATGGCCTCATTGATCTTTAAGGGGCCATATTTTGTCCCTAGTTAATCTTTAGTTGTTAATATTGAGTTCGAATATCTTTGGATTTTCCTGGACCTTATCTGCCAACTCTTACTCAGGTCCCGCTTGAGTCTTCCTGATCTCCTTTTTAAGTGCATTAGTACACGCACAATGTTGTTCAAAGGATTAATTTAATCCCGCTGGCTACATGTGACATGTGTCCCCTTTTTCTTTATCAGAGCCTCAATATCCCCACTCGTCCACTGAATCCTACTTGTGTCAGTATTAGCCTTCACACTAACACGAAAATGCTTGCCCTGAACTCTCGTTGTACCTATCTTTTGAATGCTTTCCAATTTGCAGATGTCCCTTTACCTGCAAATAGCCTCCAGGAATCAAATTTTTAAATGCCTTGACTAATACCTTCTGGATTGAACAAGGGCAATTTTGATCTTTAACGTGTGGACACGACCTGTCCTTTTATCATAATTGTTTTCAAATTAATGCAATTGTGGTCACTTTGAAAAAGTGGTCCCCCACTAATATCCCAGTTCCTTTGCCTACCTTGTTTCCCAAGGGGTGGTCAGGTTTTACCGCTTTCTCCAGTGGATTCATTCACAGTTTAACGGAGACAGTTTTCTTGAAAATACATAAGAATTTGCTCCCGTCCATGATCTGAACACTATGGCAGTCCAGATCTCGGTTTGTAAAGTTAAAATCCATGAGCATTACAGCCCGATTATTCTTACAGATATGTGAGACCTCCAGACATCTTTACTGCTTTATTTCCCACTGACTATTGGGGGCCTGTAGTACAGTCATATCAAACTGATGATACATTCTTGTTGAAGTGATGTTTTCACTGATTAAAACCTCCACTCCACATCATCGCTTTCCTCTCTGTCTATCCTTCCTGTAGCCTCTGTTCCCAGGAACATTGAGCTTCCAGTCCTGTCCCTACCTCACCTGTTTTTCTGTAATTCCCGTAATATATCCGCTCCCATGTTCCCAAATATGTCATGAGTTCATCAGCCTTATCTGTCAGGCATTTTACATCGAAGTAAATGCATCTCAATTCATCAGTTTTCCCTCAGTGCCTGCTGTGCTCTTGCCTACCTTGTCTGTTCAAATTTCTCTCTTGAAATTCTGTCCCAGCGTCAAAGGTCAGACCAGCCGCCTCACAGTGGACAACACTCTTAGCTTTCATGTCATCTGCAAACCTTCTAATGATACTTTCTATTTTCACATCCAAGTCATTAACGTACATAATAACCAGCAGTGATTCCTGCGCAGACCTCTGTGTTACACCTGCTGGTGAAAGAATTTCCAAAACAAAAATATCCCCCCACCAAATCTTTCTCCATCAAATTCGTGATGACGATCACGAACCGATCTCTGGCTTTCCAAATGTTGATTCATCCTGTCCCTCAGAATTGTTTCCAATCATTTTCCTCTTACTGATGTACTACTATCTGCTTTATAATTATCTGTCTTTCCCTTGCTGACCTTCTTGAACAAAGGAACCACATTAGCTATCTTCCACTTCTTCAGCACTTCACCTATGGCCAGCAATGTAATCAAGATATCCGCCAAGACCCCAACAACCACCTCCCATATCTCCCATAGCAGCCTGGGAAACATTTCAATTAGGCACTGGGGATTTCTTCACCTTCATGTCTGTGAAATCATTTAATTCCTTCCTCATATTAACCTTAACATGTTCGAAAATCTCTCCAACACAATGAAATCACCCGCTGCAGTGACATTCTGCTGTGTGATTACAAATGGGAACCATTCATTTCCGAGCTACCTACTTCCTCTAGCTTCAGGCACAGATTGTCCCTTTAGTTTCTAACAGGCCCCATTCTTTAGCTGAGAATCCTCTTCCTCTAACTATACTCATAAAATATCTTGAGCCCTTTCCTTAATAGCGACTGCCACGATATTACATGACCGTTGTTTGCCCCTCATTTTTAAGGACAAAATTACACTCTCTGTACTTGTGGAGGGCTTCACCTGTTTTATTTTATTGCACTGTATTTACTTTATCAAACACACGATGCCATTTGATCAGTATTCTCTGGACATGCTGCCTTTACTATTCAATCTTCTGGCCCTGTATTCTCAATGCATCATTTTAAAATTCAACGAATTTCCGAATGTAGACCGAACTGCAGGTAGTCTCTCTGAGTCTATGTTTGCCGTATCCTGTCTAATGAAAATAATTCTGATAGGAGACTAACTTGTGAGGGGCACACAGAGGAGATTGTGTGGTTGCCGAATAGACCCCAGCATGGTGTGTTGCCTCCCAGGTGCTAGGGTTAACAATGTCTCTGAGCGATGCAGAACATTCTGAAGTGGAATGATTAGCAGCCAGAGGTCATTGTGGACATCAGTACTCATGACAGATGTAGATAAATGGTAGGGTCCTGTGAAATGCATGCAAGGAATTCGGTAAGAAATTAAAAGGCTGGACCTTAAGGTAGTGATCTCGAGATTACTCCCAGGGCCAAGTGCCAGTGAGGATAAGAATAGAAAAATGGCCAGATGAATGCGTGGCTGAGGACAGGGTTTTCAGTTCTTGGATCTTTTGGATCTCTTTTATGGTAGAAGTGACCTGCACCAGCATCCCTTTGGAGGAGATTTGCTTGTATTAACCCAGAGGGTTTAAACTAGATTGGCAAGTAATTGGGAGTCTGAATAAGAGAGAGACCATCGACCAGTCAATGAAAAATATATCAGCCATCGAGAGCAAGATTGCTATTCAGGATATCCAGGTGCACAGTAAAGGGACGGAAATGACTTCTGGTGTAAAGCGCATTTATTTCAATGCACGAGACCTGACTGGTAAGGCAGACGAACTCAGAGTATGGATTGGCACTGGCGACTGCGGCATTAACGCCGTAACATAAAGATGGCTGAGAGGTGGGCAGAACTGGGATCTCAATGTTCCAGGATACAGAAGCTACAGGCGCGACAGAAGTACAAGTAAGTGAGGAGGGGGAGTTGCCCTTTGATGAGGGAGGACATAACAACAGTGCTTGGAGAGGATACTCTTAACTGGTCATCAAATGAGGCCATATTGTTGGAACTTAGAAACAAAAAGTGGACTGTCACTTTGTAGGGACTGTATAAAATATCCCCAAAGAGCCAAGTGGCAAAATAGAGCAGAGATTGTAAAGAGATTGCAGATGCCTATTGGAATAATAGAGTAGTGATGGTTTGAGATTTTAATTTTCCATGCATTGAACGCGCTATCCAGAATGTGATAAGACCATATGGATGTGAATTTGTCAAATGTGTACAAAGAAAGTTTCCGAAATCAATCTGTAGAGGGCTTTTACTCTACTCAGGCGGATGCAGCACTGAACCTCCACTTATGATTATTTGGGAAAGCATACTGTGATTAAAGACAGTCAGCATGGCTTTGTGAGGGGCAGGTCTTACCTCGCCAATCTTATTGACTTCTTTGAGGAGGTGCCAAGACAGGTCGACGAGTGTCGAGCAGTAGATGTGGTGAATATGGACTTCAGCAAGGCATTGGATAAGGTACCCCATGGTAGGGTCATTAACAAAGTCAGGAAGTAGGAATGCAGGGAGATTTGGCAATTTGGATTCAGTATTGGCTGGCTGACAGAAGGCAGAGAGTGGTTGTAGATGGAAAGCGTTCTGTCTGGGGGTCACTGTTGAGTGGGGTGTCGCAGGGCTCTGTTCCTTGGCCTCTGCTCTTTGTAGTTTTAATAAATGACTTGTATGAGAAGGTTGAAAGGTGGGTTACTAAATTTGCAGATGGCACAAAGGTTGGAGGTGTCGTCGATAATATAGAGGGTTACCGCATGCTGCACCACAATATAGGCAGGATGCAGATCAGGGTTGAGAAATGGCAGATGGAGTTCAACCTGGATAAATGCGAAGTGATGCATTTTGGAAGGTCGAATTCGAATGCTGAATATAGGATTAAAGACAGGATTCTTAGCAGTTTGGAGGGACAGATGGATCTGGGTGTGTAGGTGCATAGATCCCTCAAAGTGTCCACACAAGTTGATAAGGATTTTAAGAAAACATATTGTATTTTGTCTTTCATTGACAGGGGGATTGAATTTAAGAGCTGCGAGGTTTTTCTGCAGCTCTAAAAGTCCCTAGTGAGACTACACTTGGAATATTGTACCAGTTCTGGTCGCCCTACTGTCGGAAAGATGCAGAGTCTTTGGAGAAGGTGCAAAGAAGATTTACTAGCGTGCTGTCATGAATGGAGGGCTTGCCTTATGAAGAAAGGTTGAATAAGGTCAGACTTTTCTCTCTGGCGAGAAGGAGGAAGAGAGGAGATCTGATCGAGGTGTACAAAATAATAAGTGGAATAGGTAGAGTCAATAGCCAGAGACTTTTCCCAAAGACAGGATTGACTGCTATGAGGAATCATAGTTTGAAGATATCAGGAGGAAGGTATAAAAGAGACGTCAGAAGTATGTTCTTTACGCAGAGAGTTGTGAATGCATGGAATGCGTTGCCAGCTGTGGTTGTTGAAGCAGAGTCATAGGGGACATTTAAGCAACTGCGAGACATGCACATGGCTAGCAGTGAGTTGAGGAGTGCATAGGTTACTACACCATATTTTACATTAGGATTAAACCTTGGCACAACATCGTGGGCCAAAGGGCCTCTTCTGAGCTGTACTTTTTTCTGTTCTATGTTCTGAAAAGAGTCTGGCAAGTGCCTGAAGCTTCAGTCAGAGAGCACTTTGGGTCAAGTGACCACAACTCTTTTAGATTTAACACGTTTACGGAAAAAGTTCAGACTGGTTCACAGGTTAACGTGCTAAACTGGAACAGGACCAGTTTTAGGACCATTAAGCAGAAACTGCAGAGTTCGATTGGGTGAGTCTGTTTGAAGGAAAAACAATGACTAGCACTTGGGAGGCTTTTAAAAGTGTGATATCAAGAATCCAAAGTCAGTATGTCCCTGTTAGCGTGAAGGAAAATGCTGGATTAGTGATGCTGGAAGAGCACAGCAGTTCAGGCAGCATCCAACGAGCAGCGAAATCGACGTTTCGGGCAAAAGCCCTTCATCAGGGCTTTTACCCGAAACGTCGATTTCGCTGCTCGTTGGATGCTGCCTGAACTGCTGTGCTCTTCCAGCATCACTAATCCAGTATTTGGTTTTCAGCATCTGCAGTCATTGTTTTTACCTTGAAGGAAAATGCTGTCAGGCATTGGGATCCCTGGCTTAGGAGGGACATTGAAGCTGTGGTTCCGGAAATGAAGACAACATGCATTTAATGAAAGTTATCCATGCATACGTAACTTTTCCAGATCTCAAGAAACTACCCATCTGTGGAGACCCGACAATTCTCTCTGATCTGTAGAACTCACTCCAATGCCTGTGACTCTCTCGATTCAGTTCATTGAAGCCCGATTGTCTACGTAATGTTCTCCTGTCACTGGCACCCACCCTGTCAATGTAAACTCCTCCAGTCTCTCCATCTATCCACTCATCTCCATAATCAGCCCTTACACCGCTTTCTGTGTAAACGTCAGCCTTTCCTACAACCCTTCCCACTTTGACAACATCTGTGAAGCTGACACCAACCAAAGTTGCTACTCTCATATCGGACAAAATCTGTCAGACTCCATACCCTTCATATCTAAATAATCTGCAGAACCTAAGCATTCTTATATCAATGGATATCTTCAGTCACCACTACACTCCATATAGTTGTTTGCTCTTCCACTGTATACAACCTATTTTTTCTCTGTAATCTGCTCCATTCATCTAAAACATACCGATCTGTTCAAAAAATCCATCCTACCAATATCCTTATCCCTGTAAACTGTCCCAGCCCTCCCAACCTGCCCATTTGTATGAATTCCTGCAGGTTGGCAGGTCCTGCAACTTTTCACATTCTGTGACCCCCTGTGGCTCTATGGTCCTCCCTCCCTCCCGATCATTGTTGTTTCTGTTACCTCTGACATTCGTAGCAACACTTCCTATTGTGACTCTTCCTTCATATCCCATCCTCTCCAGCTTCCCAAAACCTCTTCCTGCCATTGTAACCCTCCCCATTTAGAACATAGAAGAGCAAAGTACAGTGCAGCCCCTTCAACCCTCGATTTTGTGCAGACGTTTTATCCTACTCTAAGTTCCAACTTACATGCTGTACATTTTGCTATCATCCATGTGACTATCCAACAGTTATTTATATGTCACTAATGTAGCTGAATCGACTACCTCAGCTGGCAGAGCATTCCAAACACCCACCACTCTCCGACAAGAACCTATTTCTGAAATCTTCCCTGAACCTTCCTCCAATCACCTTCAAATTATGTCCCGTGGTTATAACCATTTTCACAATATGAAAAGTCTTGGGCTATCCACTTTATCTATGACTCGCTTCATCTCAGGTAGACCTATACCAAGCCAATTCTCATCCTTTTTTCTTTTCAATGAGAAAAGCCCAAGCCCCCTCAGCCTTTCTTCAAAAGACCTGTTTTCCAGTTCAAGCAGCATCCCGGAAAATCTCCTCTGCACCCTCGCTAAAGCCTCCAAATCTTTCCTCTAACAAGACAGCCAGAAATGAGCACAATATCCCAAGTGCAGTCTAACCAGGGCTCTGCAGAGTTGCAGCAGAGCATTGTGTCCCTTAAACTCAATCCCCCTGCAAATAAAAGCCAACACACCATACATCTTCTTAACAACCCGATCAAATTGGGTGGCGACTTTGAACGATCTATATTCGTGGAACCTAAGACCCTTCTGTTCCTACATGCTACCAAGAATCCTGCGGTTAACTCTGTAAAGGTTTTTCTGAGGAAACCGTCAATATGCAGAAGTGATTGCTGGGACTATTGCTGAGATATTTGTGTCAACGATAGTCACAGGTGAGGTGCTGGAAGACTTGAGGTTGGCTAACGTGGTATCACTTTTTAAAAAGGATGGTAAGGACAAGTCAGGGAACTATAGACCAGTGAACCTGACGTCGGTGTTGGGCAAGTTGTTGTACGGAATCCTGAGGGACAGGATGTACATGTATTTCGAAAGGCAAGGACTGATTAGGGATAGTCAACATGGCTTTGTGCGTGGGAAATCATGTCTCACAAACTTGATTGAGTTTTTTGAGAAATTAACAAAGAGGGCAGAGCAGTAGATGTTATTGATATGGAAATCCGTAAGCCGTTTGACAAGGTTCCCCATGGAAAACTGATTTGCAAGGTTAGATCTCACGGAATGCAGGGACAACTAGCCATTTGGAAACAGAACTGGCTTAAGGTCGAAGACAGAGAGTGGTGGTGGAGGGTTGTTTTTCAGCCTGGAGGCCTTTGACCAGTGGAGTGCCACAAGGATCGGTGCTGGATCCTCTACTTTATATCATTTAGATAGATAATTTGGATGCAATCATAAGAGGTACTTTTAGTAAGTTTGCAGATGACACCAGAATTGGAGGTGTAGTGACATTGAATCGAGTTACCTCAGATTACAACAGGATCTTGACCAAATGGGCTAATGGATTGAGAAGTGGCAGATGGAGTTTAATTCAGATAAATATGAAAGCAAATTTTAGCAGGACTTATACACTTAATGTAAAGGTCCTAGGGAGTATTGCTGAACAAAGACACTTTCAAAGGTTCATAGCTCCATGAAAGTGCAGTCGCAGGTAGATAGGATAGTGAAGAAGGCGTTTGGTATGCTTTCCTTTATTGTTCAGAGTACTGAATATTGGAGTTGGGAGGTCATGTTGCGGCTGTACGGGTCATTGGTTTGGCCACTGTTGGAATATTGCGTGCAATTCTGGTCTCTTTCCTATCGGAAAGATGCCATGAAACTTGCAAGTGTTCAGAAAATATTTATAAGCATGTTGCCAGGGTCAGAGGATTTGAGCTATAGGGAGAGGCTTAAAAGGCTGGGGCTGTTTTCCCTGGAGCATCGGAGCTGAGGCGTGACCTTATAGAGGTTTTCAAAATTATGAGGGCTTGGATTGTGTATATTGGCAAAGTATTTTCCCTGGGGTCGAGGAGTCCAGAATTGAAGGCATAGGTTTAGGGTGAAAGGGGAAAGATATAACACAGACCTACGGGTCAACCTTTTCACCCAGAGAGTGGTACGTGTATGGAATGAGCTGCCAGAGGAAGTGGTGGAGGCAGGTACAATTGCAACATTTAAAAGGCATTTGGATGGGTATATGAATAGGAAGTGTTTGGAGGGATATGGGCCAGGTGCTGGTAGGTAGCACTAGATTGGTTTGGGATATCTGCTCGGCATGGACGGGTTAAACCGAAGGGTCTTTGTTCATGCTGTACATCTCTATGTCTTTATGACTATAAACCCTCCCTATTTTGTAACTTCCTCCAGTACCTGCAAAACGCATGAACTATGAAACCTCTTCAAGTGCCTAAAATTCTGCTTATCCCAGTCACCTCATTCATTAATATGAACCATCAAAATTATTGAAGACTCTTCTGGCCATTGCAATATTCCTAATATCTGCAAAAACGTCCAGTCCTGATATCCCTCCCTATCTCGTTAAGCCCCACCACCCTCCACTGCCATTCAGGGGAACATCGCAGAGAAAGGAAGTGTTGTAGAGACTGGACCATGTTATGGACGTAGGAAGGAGTGCAGAACCTGAAGGATGGCACAAATTTAGGAAGGGACGTGGATACTGCAGGACGTTAGAGGGAGCGGGATCATAGACATTGCAGGATGGGACTGATAATGGGTTCTGGAATCTGAAGCATGTTACAATTGGAATCACAGATTTTGATTTTGATCAGACTATTGAGCCGATCTTGATGACCTAATTTTGGAGAAGTTCACCAGAGTGGTTGTGTACAGCTTCGACTTCCAATGCTGGGAGTTGTAAGTTCTGATGTGAATCTATTTGCCCACGGTGTCTGTGTGCCTGACACTGACCTGGTGCTGTCTGGTAGTAGAGCACTCTCTGTGCGTCTGGTAATCTGCAGATCGGTATGGCTAACCAGATATCACCTCACCAAAGCCTTCGTTTAGAATGTCCTTTATTTTTTCATGAATTTTTACCTGGAAGATTCGTGAGATGCAGGAACTTTTGACAGTCCATTTTCAGAGATTGAAGCGTTTATCAATGGAAACTAGGGCACCTTCAATAATGTGATAACAACAATCCAGAGATTGTATACAGTATTCCTGTTAGGGTGAAAGGAAAGGCAGGTAAATGTAGGGAATGCTAGATGACTAGAGAAATTCTGGGGTAGTTAAAGAAAAAGAAGGGAGCATATGTCAGGGATGGACAAGAGAAATGAATTGAATCCTTAAAATATAAAAAAAAGCAGCAGGAGTATACTTCAGAGGGAAATCAGGAGGGTAAAAAGGGGCATGAGATCGCTTTGGTAAACAGGGTTAAGGAGAATCCATAGACGTTTCATAAGCATTTGAAGGACAACAGGGTAACGAGGGAGAGAATAGGATTTCTCAAAGAGCAGCAAAGCAGCCTATGCGTGGAGCTGCAGGAGAGGGGTTAGGATAGTAAGCAAGATTTTCACTTTAGTGTTTACTGTGGAGAAAGACATGAATTATATGGAATGTGGGTGAACAGATGGTGACACCTTGAAAAATGTCCATATTATAGTGGAGGAGGTACTGGATGTCTTGAAATGTATAAAGGTGGATAATTCCCCTGGACCTGATCAGGAGTGCCCTAGAACTCTGTGTGAAGTGGGGAAATTACTGTTGTGTCCTTTCCTGCGCTATTTGTTTCATCAGTCATCACAGGTGAGGTGCTGGATGACTGGAAGTTGGCTAATGTGGCGTCGCTACTACAGAATGCTGGTAAGAAAAAGCCAGGTGACTGTAGACTGGTGAGCCTGACATCGGTGGTGGGCATGTTGAATGAGAAAATACTGAGGGAGAGGATTTGCATGTATTGAGAAAGACAGGTCTGATAAGGGATAGTCAACATTGCCTTGTGCATGGGAAATAATGTCTTAAGGAATTGATTTTTTTTTAAAGAAGTAACAAAGAGGATTGATGAGGGCAGAGCGGTGAACGTGATCTACATGGTCGCCAGTAAGGCATTCGACAGGTTCCACATGGGCGATTTGTTAGCAAGGTTCGTTCTTATGGAATACCAGGCAAACCAACTATTTGGAAATAGAATTTGCTGGAAGTTGGAAGACAGAGAGTGGTGGTGGAGGGTTGTTTTTCACATTAGAACTGGTGACCTGTGCCACAAGGATCGGCTCTGTGCAGACCAAATATAGTTATTTATATACATGATTTGTATGTGAGCAAAGGAGGTACATGCAGATAACAGCAAAATTGGAGGTGTCGTGGGGAGCGAAGAAGGTTATCTCAGATTATACGGGATTTTGATCAGATGGGCCAATTGGATCGGGATTGCCAAATGGAATTTAATGTGGATACTGTTGAGGTGCTCCTTTTGGGAAAAAAAAACAAATCTTAACAGGAATTCTACACTTAATGTTAAGCTCCTCAGGAGTGTTTCTGAACAAACAGACCTTTTTATGCAGGTTCATGGTTTTTTAATTGTAGAGTTGCAGGCTGATAATATAACGAAGAAGACATTTCATATGCTTCAATTTATTGGTCAGAACTTTCAGTATCGTAGTTGGGAGGTCATATTGCGGCTGTACAGGGCACTGATGAGGCCACTTTTGGAATATTTTGTGCAATTCTCTTCTTCTTGTCGGGAGGATGTAGTAAAATTTGAAACGGTTCAGAACAAAATTAGAAGGATAGTGTCAGGGTTGGAGGACTTGAGGAACATGGAGAAGTTGAATAAGCAGGGGCTGATTTCCCTGGAGCATCAGAGACTGAGGGGTGACTTTATAGAGGCTTATAACATCAGGAGGGGCATGTATAGGTTTAACAGACAAGTCTTTTACCTGGGATGGGGGAATGTCCAGAACTACAGGGCACAGATTCAGGTTGAGAGGGGAAAGATATTAAAGGGATATAAGGGGCAACCTTTTCAGGCCGAGGGTAGTGCGTATATGGAATGAACTGCCTCAGGAAGTTGTGGAGGAAGCACAATGATGGCATTTAAAAGGCATGTCGATAGGTATATGAATAGGAAAGGTTTAGTGGGATATGGACCAAGTGCTGGCAAATGGGACTAGATTTTATTTGGATTGCGGGGCAGCATGGACAAGTTGGATTGAAATATTGTTTCTGTGCTGTACATTTCTATGACTCTAAATGTTTTCCACTATTCATTAACAGTCATACATTTCAGTCTATTTAATCTGTTTGTTTAGCCTGTTGGTCAGTTATACTCTCAAACTGATGTAATTGCCTATATTACCGAATTTCGGGTGTGCTTTATGGTCACCTTAAAACTTTATAATATCTTTGAATTTCGTTATACTACAATTTCCCAGAGGATTGCTCGTTGTAACATTACTTGTTTACACAGCTTCATTACCCTCCTGAAAATCTGAGATAGTTACATCCTCAGCCATTTGCACAACAGGTTAGTCCAAGAAACACTGACAAAAACATTTGAATAGGTATTTTGCGAATATCAGTTTTGCCAATGTGACTGTCCCTGATTATACAAAGATTTAAGTCCACAAAATTATCAAAGTGCGTTAGTTAAAAATTCCAATGAATTCCTGTTTAATGCAGTGACAAATAATGAAATGCTGTTGGGAAGCTTAAAACCCTGTTCTCCTGTTTGTGTTTTGAACACGTTTGACCTAGAATTTACTTTCAAGCTGATTCCGCTGCATAATCTTAAGCCAAAAGTTTTCTCTGTAAGGCCGTTGTTACACATTAGTGTCAGGGTTACCCATCCTGCTGTCCCATCCCTCCTGAGACCCCTCAAGGATGTGTACCATTCAATATTTATGCTCCACTTTTTATTCACCCGATAACCACGTCTCTCTATCTTATTGCAGATACAGCGTACATTCCAAAAAAATTATTATTGACGTTATCCCCCTATTTCCTGTCAAAAACCCATTCGCTGATGTACAGTTTCAATTAAACTCTGTCCTTCCTGTTCCTTTCTTCTTGACTTCAGCCACATTCTCATTGTATTCTGATATTCACCTTTCCTCTTTGGATTTGGAAAGTTCGTTTCGCTTGAAACTCATCCCTGTATCTTCTCTGTGAGTTTACAGCCCTTTCCATAAACCTACCAACACAATAGGCAAGATCATTGGTCACAGCGGAGTTTTTTTTAATTCCCTCGTCGACTGTGGCTGTTTCTGGCTGGCCTGCATTTATTTGTAAAGATTGAGGACTACAGATCAGAGTCAAAGGTGTCATGCTGGCAAAGCATAGCATATCAGGCACCATCAAAAGAGCAGGAGAATCAACGTTTTGGGCATAAGCTCTGCATCAGGTGAAGGGTTAATGCCTAAAAATCGATTCTGCTGCTCCTCTTTTGCTGCTTGATCTGCAGTGCTTTTCCAGCACCTTACTCTGAAATCTGGCCAGCATATTTGCCCATCCCGAGCTGCCCTTGAACTGACTGGCTTGCTCGGGCATTTGAGAGTCAACCCCATTGCTCTAGGTCTGGATTCATATGTAGGCCAGACCTACTGCCTATAACAGATTTCCTTCTTTAAAGGATATTGAGCATTCAGATGGGTATAACTAACACCAGCATTAAATTATGAATGAACAGTCTAGTGAAAATAATACGATGCCATCGCCTCTCCCACTCGTAGCTTAGCGGTTACAGTCTCCTGATACATGCACCATACATCAAGCTTCCTCTTCCTGACCATTGCTTGCTCCTGATACCTTCCTCCACTCTGATAGTATCTCTCCACTATTAGATTAGATTACTTACAGTATGGAAACAGGCCCTTCGGCCCAACAAGTCCACACTGACCCGCCGAAGCGTAGCCCATCCAGACTCATTCTCCTACATTTACCCCTTCACCTAACACTACAGGCAATTTAGCATGGCCAATTCACCTAACCTGCATAGGTTTTTGTATTGTGGGAGGAAACAGAAGCACCTGGAGGAAACTCACGCAGACACGGGGAGAATGTGCAAACTCCACACAGAGAGTCGCCTGAGGCAGGAATTGAACCCGGGTCTCTGGCACTGTGAGTGCAGCAGTGCTAACCACTGTGCCACCGTACCACCCCACTCCATGTTGTTTCCCTCATGTGTGGGTCGAAATGCTGCCTCTGTCAACCTATCGCTCTCTTGCAGTTATCCAGATTCTGAGCCAACAGAATTCTCCACTCCAGAGAGATGAGGCATCGCAGGCCAGGGATGGAGATTGGGATATTCCAGATCTCTGTGCGACACAGTAGCATTCTCCATGTGTAACACTCACTGCATCAGTCTATTTCCCCCTTCTGTCTATTTCTCTGTCTCCTGTGTGTACTCAGGTCATTTCTGAATCAACAATCTTGCCAACTACTGTGTATCTTATTCATTATCTCAGTGAAGATGGTTGGTCAGCCAGAGGGCAGGGAGATTTGTAGACTTTAATAAATCCTGCAGCGAAGTAACATCACCCACATGGAACAGAGCAGCCAGCATTTAAAGGGCTGGACACTTCGGTCCACAAGACGTGATGCAGATGCAGTGCTGAAGGGTGAATGCAGCATAAATCTCCCAGGCTCAATCTCCACCCGCTTGTTAGAGACTTACTTTAATTTCTGCTGTAATGAACTGTCCTGACACAGAATAGGGAGGTATTGGTCATTAATCCAAGCTTGTGTTGCCTTCGCGAGCATCAGGACAACAGAAGTGAAAGCAGGCGTCACACGAGATGGTAGTAATGCTTCCTATGATCTTTCTGTTCTCTACTCCCTCTCCAATGCTCTCTGTCGTTATATCATAGAGTTCTGCAGGATGAGAACAGACCTTTATATTTGATCTGCGCCAGTGCCTTGGATGTGTCTAACTCTGACAACAGTTCCTATCTCTGTAACCTCCTCCCATGCTCACAATCACTTTATTTATATTGAACCTACTCCAATGTTGACTACCCCCTATCTCTGAAAATTGCTCTACTCTGGATGACAAGCCCAATGTTAGTAATCTCCTCCGCCAGTTACTATAATAATCCATATTCTTGTCATCTTGCATAGTATCTACTTCTCATCATGTCTCTGTATCATTCTTCACACCTTACCAACCTCCCCCTTCCTCCAGCCTCTATAACACATTATATCACTATAACTTTCAATCCCTACAAGATTCCTGCCTCACGTCATGCATCACTACATGACCTCTGTACCAGTCTAGTGACCCTACTGACCACCCTGTCTGTATTAACCCCTCCAGTCCCTACAGTCTTTTTTGCCTGTGTAACCTGCTCCCATCCATACAGCCGTCCCTGTGCATAGCGCTCGGAAGCCACTTTAACCCTCTCGATGTCTGCAACCGCATCCAGTCTCTGCGATCTCCTCCATCACCGTGAACTTCTCCCAAGACTACAATTCTACATAACTCTACCTCCTCCCCTCATTACCAGCCTTCCTATCTCTGTGCCCTCCTGGAGAAACTAAAACCATTCATGTACGTGTAACACCGTCTTCATTATGTAACTCCAGAGTCGACAGCTGTCAATTTCTCTCACCTCCTGTAGTCTGAAGAACCATCCAGTGTCTGCGTACCTCCCTATTACTAATTTCATTCAATGCGAACGCCAACTACACAAACCTCATTATCGCAGGAACCTCTTCCAGCTCCTCCCTATACGGGTATCTCATCTTGTTCCAACTATCCTCCCTATCACATCATTTCATATCATCAACTCTCACTTCTAAAATGAACCTCTTCTATCTCTAAAACCCAGTTCATCTCTCAGGAAAATCTTCATCTTTCTCCTCCCTCTGAATGCATGTAATCTCCTTAATCATTGGAAATATTTACCTATTACATTCTCCCGAAACGGCAATGATATTTATTTCTATAATGAACACTACCTCCGACAAGTCTACCTGCCACAGTAACCTTCTGCTGCTCCTACATGCCTCCCCTTTCAGCCACGTCCTCCAGCATCCACAACTCCGCACATCTCCATAATCTTCTCCAGGCTGACTGGTCCTCTCTATCTATTTAATGTCAATCAGAATCCGCAGGCCTACCAATCTTTAAAAACTCCTCTAGTCATGCAAACTGTCCCTCTCTCTGCAACCACGCCGAGTCATTCCACTCCTCCTCATCACTGTAATCTACCCCAGTCACTCCAAATCTCCATATCTCTACAACCTCATCCAGTAACTGCAAGCCTCCCTATCTCTCTAACCTCCTCCAGTCACTCCAAGCCCCCATATCTGCAACTTCCCCATGTCACTCCAAGCCTCCCTTTCTATGTAACCTCCTGCAGTCAATCAAACCCTCTGTGTGGGTTACTCTTTCGAGGCACAGTGTTGAGTTGTTGGGCCGAATGGCCTGTTTGCCGACTCTAGGGTTTTTATGACTCAATGACCGCCATTATCTGTGTACTTTCCAGTCCTTACTACACTCCTACAACAGCACCCCTATCATCCAATGGGATTATAGTGACCCACCTTTCCATTTCTGATCTACAGGCTTATCCAGAAATATCTCCAACTGGGGACCTGTTGCATAGCTCTCCTGAAGCTGAGATGGCTGCTGTTTTTTTTATCTTCCTTTGTGCAAAGTATAACTTCACGCAGTGCAGAGGTTTCCATGATTTCCATTTGCTCCAGTTTTGCTGATAATCCTTGATGCCACACTTGGACAAATGCAGTTATGATCATGTTAAGTGCAGTCACTTTCGCCTCACTTCGAGATTTCAGTATTTTTAAAATTTTGTTGTCCATCTTTAAACCAAGGCTTCAATGAGGTTAGGGGTTGAGTGGCCCTGGCAAAGCCCAAACTGAGGAAGTGCTGTTTCATCCCACGGCAGATGAGACCTTGCATCACTCTATTAATGATAGGGATTAGAGCAAAGGAGCATTCTTTGACTGATATTGTGTCTCTGTATGTACAAGACACACACGGATAGTTTCGCACAATGTCAGGTAGATGCCAATGCTGTAGCCCAGCAGAAGCAGGTTGAATGGAATTTTAGCATTGCCCACAGACTTTGCATTATCCAATGCTTCCAGCCCCTTGGACATACCACACAAAATGAATCGAATTAGCTGAAGACTGCCAACTGAAGGAGCCTAAAATAGATCATCACACTACCACTTCTGCCTGAACATCGTTGTGAATGTTTCTGCCTTATCCTTTATATCGTTGTGCTGGACTCTTCCATCATTGCTAAAGGGTATATTTGTGTTGCCGCTTCCTTCAGTCAGTTGTTTGTCCAACCACCATTCACCAAACTGCATGGAGAGGTTGCAGAGATGAGTTCTGATTTGTTGGTTATGTTTTCATTAAGATCTATGGTCACTTGCAGCTTATGTTATTTGGTGACTAAGTGGATATGTTTGGTAACTTCACATTATTTTTATGTGTGCCTAGTGCTGTTGTTGGCAGGCCCTCCTGTGTTAAAACACAGAACAAAGAACATCACAGTGCTATGCAGGTCCTTGGGCCCTCGATGTTGCACCAATCTGTGGAACCAATCTGAAAGCCATCTATCATACACTATTCCATTTCCAACCACATATTTATCGAATGACCATTTAAAAGACCTTAAAAATGGCATTTATCTCGAAACATCTCCAACCACCACATCCCTCCCTTGTCTCCAAACAACTCCAGCTCCCAAACGCCTATATCTCCCTCTAACTACATCCCGCATTTGCACCCTTCCCTATCTCTCGACCAACCTCCAGACGCTAAACATCTCCTTATCTCTCTAACCACCTCCAGTACCCGACCCCTCCCTATATCTCTAAAAATCTCCAGCCCCCACACCCTGCCCTTAACTCTAAGTAACTCATGTGCTCACCGCTGTCTACCTCTCTAACCACATTCAGCTCCCACACCCTTCTCTATCCCTCTAATCACCTCCCGCCCCACATCCCTACCAATTTCTCGATCCACCTTCAGTCCCTGCGCTGCTCCATATCTCTGCAATCAACTCCAGCCCCCCACACGTCTCCCTATATATCAATTCAACTCCAGTTCCCGCACCCATCCCTTCTCACTTACCACTTCTAGCTAACACATCACTGTCGCTCTAATCACATCCAGCACCTTCACCCCTCCTTATCTCTTAAACCACCTCGAGTTTTTACCTCCAGTCCACATACCACTTCCTATCTCGCTAACCATCTCCCACCACAATGCTCCCCTTGCCTCTGTAACAACATCCATCCCCAACACCAACATCTCTCTAACCCTCTCCAAGTCCTACATCTGCCCTATCTCTCTGACTACTTCCAGCCTCCGCATCTCCCATCTCTAACGTCCAGCTGCTACATCACTCCCCATATCCTTCAACTGAACAAATAAGGTGTGCCCTTTCCAGCATTCACACGCCTCGCTATCTCTATAATGTCTCCAGCCTTGCTTTCTTATTACTGTAACCTCCTCCAGCCCATGAAACTAAAATTATCTCCGCCAGACTTCACTCCTCACGATTTCTTTAACATCGTCCAACATCTGCACTGCTCTGAAAATCCCTGAAGCCCTCATTCCTCTGTTCCAACCCCCTGTCATGAGATCCAGCTTCTTCTCCACTTTTTATCTCCTCCAAACCCTTCCACCATCCATAATACTTTAACGTCCTCCATTACCTACTTCCCTCTTTATCCCTGTAAGATTCTCCAGGGCCGCCCTCCTACCTCTGTATGCTCCTCCACGAACTACTACAACTCTAACTCTGTAACCTCGTCGAACATGTGCATCCCACCTTATCATCCTCCAGCAGCGACACATCTCCCTCTATGTGTAACTTTCTCCAACTCCTACGCTATTCCCTATCTCTGTCACTTAATCCAGTCCCTCCAAACCCTACATGTCGTTCTAACCTGCCTTTGAATTTACCTGATCAAGCATGTACACGCCTCTTTATTCTCTGTATCCTCCTCCAGCGACTAAAACCTTCTTTTGTACGTTACGCCCTCCACACTCCACTCTGATTTGCCTTTGTAACCTCCTTCGGCCTGTATAACCCTACTAATTTCTGCAATCTGCTGCAGTCTCTACAGACCTCCTAAACTCTGTAATCTCCACCACGTATTTCAGCCCGCCCATCTGAATGCCAAGTTGAGACCTAAAACCCTTCCTCGTCGCCGTGACCCCATCAGTAATTCCAACCCTCCTTCACTCTGCAGCTTCCTCCATCTCCTACACCTCTCCCTATCTCTCTATCATCCTCTAACACTTACACTTACATCTCCTGCCTGTCTACCCTCCTCCAACACCAACATTTCTCCCTATCTATGCACCCTCTTCCAGCTTCGCCAATTGTCCATCTGTGTAACTTCGTTCACGACCCGCATTCCTCCTTTTTTTTCATAACCCTGCTCCGCCATTTCCTGAAGTCTTCCCTATCTCTCTGACATAGTCTTCCCTGGCAACACTCTCTAACTCTGTAACCTCGTCGAACATGTGCATCCCACCTTATCTTCCTCCAGCAGCGACACATCTCCCTCTATGTGTAACTTCCTCCAACTCCTACGCCATTCCCTATCTCTGTGACTTAATCCAGTCCCTCAAAACCCTACATGTCGTTCTAACCTGCCTTTGAATTTAAAATCCACCCGAATGCTGTAACGTCCTCCAGTATATACACACTTCGCTATCTTTTTAACCTCCTCCAGCATCGACATCCATTCCAATACCAGCCAGGTAATATGGCAGCTCCACCCCTCCCAATCTTTATAACATCCTCCAGCCACTCTGCTGCTTCCAACTTTGGTAAACCTCGTCGAACGGCTACACTGTCCTGATATCTGTAACCTCCTTCAGCATCTTCATTCCTCCCGATAACGTTGGTATCTTCCAGCATGTATGCCCATGCTTATGTCCAAAACATTTCTATCTTTCAGCATTGCTGTAACCACATCCAACCGCTACAACCACTCCTCACACCTACGTACAAACACACACACACAATCTGTGACCTCCTCAAGCCACTGCTTCTCTTCCCTAATTGTGGAACGTCTTCCAGTCAATCCACCACTCCTGACCTCTGTCACTTCCTACGACCTCTACATAACTCCCTAAACGACGCATATTCTCCAGCACTACAACCATTCGTATCTGCATAGATACTACCATCACTTGCATTCCTCTCCATCGTAGTAATCATGGCCAACTGTATGGCTCTTCCGATCTCTCTGGCACCCTCTAGATACTACACCCCTCCCTCTTCTGTGACCCCTGCCAGCTCCGATACTCGTCTCATCTCTGTAGCGTCCTGTGGCACTGCACACTTCCCTATTCATGTAATCTCCTCGACACACTATACCCTACCTATCTCTGTAACCTGCTCCAGCCCCTACAGCCCTCCCTAATTCTGAGACACCGTCGAGCTACTACACCCTTTCCTTCCTCTGTAAACTTCTCCAGTTACAAGACCCTTCCCTATTTCTGTGACCTGCACCAGCTAATCTATCCCTCTTCATCACTGTGATTTTCTTCAGATCCGACAGCCCTCCCAATCTCTTACACCATCCAACACTACTCCCTTGAAAACCTGTATGTTCCTCAATCTTTTCCACACTTTTGTATCTCATTAGCCACCTGCATACATTCCTCCCATTCTCATCTCTGTAATCTCGTCCAGCACCTTCAATCCTCTCCATGCCAGAAAACTGTTCCTGCTTCTACAACCTTTCCTAACTTTGCAGCATCCGCCAGACAAACGCACTTCCCTATTTCTGTTACGCCTCCATACCCTAGACCCTTCGTTACTTCTGTAAAATCCATCACATACGACAGCATTTCCTTTCACTTTAACCACTTACAACATATACATCCCACACTATCTCTGTTATATCCATGTCCTTCCCACTGCTCTATCTCCATCAATTGCACCAACCCCTATATACCTCCTGATCTCTGTACCATCCTGCTAAACCCAAAAACCCTCGCTTCTGTGCAATCTCCTCAAACAGGTGGATCCCTCCATATTTCTATAAATTCCTCCAGCCTCCATACATACCTCTATTTCTACACTCCTTCCTGTTTCTGTCATCTCCTCTAGCCGTATCAGCCCTCCATATACTTTGAACTTGCTTCTGCCCTGACAATTTTCCTTCAGCTATTCCAGTCTTCCCAATCGCTGTAGCCTCCTGTAATATGCATGATACTATATCTCTGCAATCTGCTCCAACTCTCCATTCTTCTTTATCTCTGTAAGTTCGAGTCATCCCTCCGGTCTGTGCAACTTTCGCCAGTGGTACATTCCCATCTCTGAAATATCCTCGAGCCCCTTCTCCCCTCTTCTTCTCTGTGACCCACATCAAAAATGAGAGGCCACATTGTTGTTATAACCTCCATCAGCAACTACATCCTTTCCTTTCTCTCAAACCCCCATCAGCCCCAATACCCTTCCTTATCTCTGTAACGTCCAACAGCTCCTTAGCCCAGTCCTCCTTATCTCTGTGATCTGTTCTAGTACATACGCTACTGCTATCTCTGTAGCTTCCTCCAGCATCTTCACTGATCCATTTTAATGCGGTTTCCACCAACACTTAAGTCTCACTATATCTCTGGTAGCAACTCCAGCACCTACAGCTCTCCCTATCGCTATAAACGTTTCAAGCCAATGTATCCATACCTATCTCAGTAAGCACCTGCAGCACTTACACTCCGATCTCTCTGGTACCTCGAAGCTCCGACACCGCTCCATATAAATGTCACTTTTTCCAGTCGGTACACATCTTCCTATTTTTATATTCTGCTCTAGCACTGATGTTACTCACTACCTCAGTCATTACCTCGAGCATATTTGCATCCCTATCACAGTAACAATCTCCAGCATCTGCATCAGGCTTATCAATGTGCTGTCATCCAGCACCTGCACTACTCGCTAACTTTGCGTTCTCTACCAGCATCCAACCTCCTCCATATTGCTGGAATCTCCTCCAGCCTGTGTTTCCCAAAATTCTAAAATACTTACCTCTTGAATCAGCAGCCTCCATTTTACCAGTGAATGTGAAAAGTGTGTGAGCCGAGAGAAGATAAACTTGAATATAAAATACTTACCTCTTGAATCAGCTGAGTGAAGGGTGAACAGGAGCAGAAGTGGACAAGAGGATTGCTGGTTGAAGGAACTCAAAAATTCGGGCAAGCAGCTAAACCTGAAACAGTGCACGGATAGTGACTCTCACCCGTCCTCTTATTCTAAGGAAAGAAAAAAAGACTGTGGAGGTTGGTAAGCTCAACTTGTTTAATATAAAGGAACTCTTTTAGTAATTTAGAGTGGATGGAATGGAAAGGGCAGTTGCATGTTCCTCTTGCTGAATTTGGGAATTAAGTATCATCACTCGAGTCCTTGATGGCTTTACCCACGAAAAGTGCACCAAATACCAGTTCCTCACATTCCACGTTTGGAAACTGGAGATGGATGAATGTTGGATCATTTGGCAGGCTGAGGGGGAGATAGAGTCACACCTAAATTACATGGTAAAGTAGGTGAATGACCGTCTAGAGAGGGAAAGGGAATAAGCAGACAGTATAGGGGCTCGCCTGTGGCCGTTTACTTCAATAATAAGTATACAGCTTTGGACAATGTTGCGGGGGATGACCAACCAGGGGAAAGCAACAGCTACCAGGCCTCTGGCATTGAGCCTAGCTCTATGGGCCAAAAGGAAAGAGGAGAGAATAGGAGCGCAATAATGAAAGGAAATTCAACGGTGAGACAAACAGGCAGGAGATTCTGTGTTCGCGAGTGAATCTCCTGGATGGTATGGTTCCTCCCAGGTGACAGTTTCAAGGATGTCTCAAAGCGAGTCCACAGGATTCTTAAGTGGGAGAGTGAGCAGCCAGAAGTCGTAGTTCAAATTGGTACCAATCACAAAGCTGGGGAATAGTAGGAGGAGGAGAAATGTAAATATAGGGAATTATTTTGGAAACTACAAGGCAGGACGAGCAGGTCAGTGACCTCAGGTTTGCTAATGGTGCCACATGTTAGTGAGGCTCCAAACAGATCGTGAGTGCAGATGAACACAGAGCTCGTGTAGGTTGGAGGGCTTCAGATATGTGTATCATTGGGAAACATTCAGCGAAATATGGAATCTGTACAAGATGATGGGTTGCACCTGAACTGGATGGGCACGAATATCCTGGGCGGGAGGTTTGCTAGAGCTTTGGGAGATTTTAAACGAATTTGACGTGCGATGAGAACCAAAGCGACAGATCATAGGGTGGGGTAGCTGGTGAACAAGCAGATACTGGTTGCACAGAATCGATGAGGAAGGATATGCAATTGATAGGACGAAGGTACAGTTCATATGATGGATTGAAGTGTGTCTACTTTAATGCAAGAAGTGTTAGGAATAAGGACGATGAAAGTCGTGCACGGATAAATACTTGGAGATACGATATTATGGCCATGACGCAGATTTGAATATCACAGGATCAGGAATATTTATTGGATGTTCCACGTTTATATGTGTCAAGAGGAATAGGGAGGGATGCAAAAGAAATGGGGGAGTGACATTTCGAATCGGGGTATATCATTGCTGACAAAAAGGAGGTCGTTCAGGTGGATTTCTCTACAGAGTCAATGTCAGAGAAAGTGTCACGAAGGATAAGGCTGGGAGGCAAATTTTGGAATGAAGCACAAGTAACTGGGTTGTTGTCATGGGAGATTTCAACTTCGTCAATATTGATGGAAAATTCCTCAGTGCTGCCCCACAGTTTTGAAAGAGCAGATTTTTCTAGGTGTGCCCAGGAAGGATTCCTGACTCAATAGCAGATAGGCTGACTGGACGGGAGGTTATGTTGGATTTGGTGATGGGCAACAAACCATGGCAGTTAGTAGGTCTCTCGATAGGAGAGCACTTCAGTGATAATGATCACAACTTTGTAACCTTTTTTGCTACTAATGGAGAGACATAGGAGGAGCTCGTATGGGAAAATGTTGAATTACAATGTGATTCGGTTGAAACGTGAAGCATAAATTCTCAAGGAAATGCAGAACAGACATGTGAAGGTTATTTGGGAAGCAGTTGCTGCAAATGCTGGATAGGTTTCTCCCAGAGAGGAAAGGAAGGGAAGTTAGGGTGAAAGAAATTCGGATGAGAAAATGAATAGTTTTGAACAGTATTCACTCTGGAAAACGACAATGTTGTCGAGGAGAATACTGAGATACTGGCTACTAGACTAGGTGTAATTGACGTTCAGAAGGAAGAGGTATTAGAAATCCTGCAGAGTGTGAAAATAGATAGGTTCCTTGGGCCGCTTGGGAGTTATCCTAGGATCCTCTGGGAAGCCAGGGAGGAGATTGCTGAACCTTTGGCATTGATCTTTAAATCGTCATTGTCTACAGGAATAGTGCCAGAAGACTGGAAGATAGTAAATGTGGTTCCCCTGTTCAAGAAGTGGAGTAGAGACAACCCTGGTAATTATAGACCAGTGAGCCTTACTTCAGTTGTTGGTAAAGTGTTGGAAAAGGTTATTAGAGATAGGATTTATAATCATCTAGAAAAGAATAACATGATTAGGGATAGTCAGCATAGTTTTGTGAAGGGCAGGTAGTGCCTCGCAAACCTTATTGAGTTCTTTGAGAAGGTGACCAAATAGTTAGATGAGAGTAAACCAGTTGATGCGGATTTCAGCAAGGCCTTCGATAAGGTTCCGCACAGTAGGCTATTGTACAAAATGTGGAGGTATGGGATTGTGGGAGATATAGCAGAACATGTGTTGCTGGAAAAGTGCAGCAGGTCAGGCAGCATCCAAGGAGCAGGAGAATCGATGTTTCGGAATTCCTGAAGAAGGGCTTATGTCCGAAACGTCGATTCTCCTGCTCCTTGGATGCTGCCTGACCTGCTGCGCTTTTCCAGCAACACATTTCAGCTCTGATCTCCAGCATCTGCAGTCCTCACTTTCTCCTGGGAGATATAGCAGTTTGGATCAGTAATTAGCTTGCTGAAAGAAGACAGAGGGTGGTGGTTGATGGGAAATGTTCATCGTGGAGTCCAGTTACCAGTGGTGTACCGCAGGGTCGGTGTTGGGTCCACTGCTGTTCGTCATTCTTATAAAAGACCTGGATGAGGGCATAGAAGGGTGGGTTAGTAAATTTGCAGACAACACTAAAGTCAGTGGAGTTGTAGATATTGACGAAGGATTTTGTAGGTTTCAGAGAGACATAGAAAATCTACAGAGCTCGTCTGAGAGGTGGCAAATGGATTTTAATACGGACAAGTTTGAGGTGAATCACTTTGGTCGGAGTAACCGGAATGCAAAGTACTAGGCTAATGGTAAGATTCTTGGTAGTGTAGATGAGCAGACAGTTCTCGGTATCCAGGTACACAGATCCTTGAACGTTGCCACCCATGTTGGCAGGGTTGTTAAGAAGGCATACAGTGTTTTAGTTTTTATTAATAGAGAGATCGAGTTCTGGAACCATGAGGTTTTGCTACAGATGCACAAAAATCTGGTGCGGCCGCACTTGGAGTATTGTGTACAGTTCTGGTCACCACATTTTAAGAAGGATGTGGAAGCTTTGGAAAGGGTGCAGAGGAGATTTACAAGGATGCTGCCTGGTATGGAGGGAAGGTCTTACGAAGAAAGGCTGAGGGACTTGAGGCTGTATTCGTTGGAGAGAAGAAGGTTGAGAGGTAACTTAATAGAGACATACAAGATAATCAGACGGTTAGATAGGGTGGACAGGGAGAGACCTTTTCCAAGTATGGTGACTGCGAGCACGGGGGCAAAGGTTTAAATTGAGGGGCGATAGATATAAGACAGATGTCAGAGGTATTTTCATTTCTCAGAGAGTAGTAAGTGTATGGAATGCTTTGCCTGCAACGGTATTAGATTCGCCAACTTTAAATACATTTAAGTGGTCTTTAGGAAAGCATATGGAGCAACATGGAATAGTGCAAGTTAGATGGGCTTCCGATTGGTACGAAAGGTCAGCGCAACATTGCCGAAGGGCCTGCACTGCGCTGTAATGTTCTATGTTCTATCTGTTCTATGTTGACAAGAGATGAGGAACATCTAGTTAAGAGGAAGAAGGAAGTTTATTGAAGGTTGAGGAAGCAAGGATCAGACAGGGCTCGGGTCGTGGTGGGCGCAGTAGGTGGGGTAACAAGGTATCCAGGAAGGAACTGAAGACTTAAGAGAGCTAGAAACGGGCATGGAAAAGTGGGTAGAATTAAGAAAAATCCCAAGGCATTCCACACATATATGAGGAATAAGAGGATGGCTAGAGTGAGGGTACGGCCAATCAGGGATAGTGGAGGTTCCTTATGCCTGATGTCGGACGAGGCACGGTAAATAATTTACAAACGCTTTGCACGAGTCTTCACTTGTGAGAGAAAACTTGTCCTTTGTGAGGACTGCGTGAAACAGGCTGACATGCTCGAACAGATTGATATGGAGAAGGCAGATGCGATGGAAATGTTGAAAAGCATGATGATATATAATTCCCCCCGGTCAGATGCATTATACTCAAGGTTACTGCGGGAACAGAGGGAAGAGATTGCTGCGCCTTTGGCGATGCTCTTTGCATGTTCACTGTCCACTGGAGTAAGGCCATGATGATTTGAGATTGCTAAATGTTATGCCTTTCTTCAAGAAGTGGAATAAGAATAACCCTAGGAATTATAAACCTGAATTTTTATGTCGGTGGTGGGCAAATTATTGGAGAGTTTTCGGAGACATGGGATATGTAGTTACTTGGAAAACCATAGTTTGATAAGAGATAGTCAGCAGAACATTTTGAGTGCAGGTTAAGCCTCATTCGATTTATTGAATTATTTTAGGATGTGACAAACACATTGAAAAATTTCGAGCAGTGGATGTGGTGTAGATGTACTTTAGCAATTGGTTGATAACGTTTTTCATGATAGGTTCTTTTAGAGAGTAAGGAAACATGTGATACAGTAAAATTTGGCTGACAAGATACAGAATTGGCTGCCCCATGGAACAGAGCGATTGGTGGTCGTTGGAAAGTATTCAACCTGGAGCTCGTTTTCCAGCGGTGTTCCAAAGGGATCTGTGCTGGGACCTCTTCTCATTGTCATTTTTATAAACTTGGATTGGGAAGTGGAAGTGTGCGCTAGTACGTTTACTGATGACATGAAGCTTGTTGGGGTTGTGCATAGTATTGAGGGCTGTTTTAGATTCTAATGGGACATTGACAGAATGCAGAACTGGGCTGATAAGTGGCAGATGGAGTTCAAAATGGAAAAGCGTGAAGTGATTTATTTTGGAAGTTTGAATTTGAATCCTGTTTAAGGGCAGGATTCTTGGCAGCGTGTACGAACCGAGGGATATTTGAATCCATGTACACCGATCTCTCAAAGTTGGAACCCAAATCGATAGGATTGTTAAGATGCCGTATGTTGTGTTGGCTTACATTACCAGGAGAATTGATTTTAAGAACCGTGAGATTATGCTGCAGCTGTATATAGCCCTGGTTAGACCTCACTTGGAATATAGTTTTGAGTTTTGGTTGCCTCATTATGGGAAGAATGTGGGAGCCTTACCGGTGGCGCAGTAGAGGTTAACTGGAGATTTACATACTGCCTGGATTGGAGGGCATGTCTTCGGAAGAAAGGTTGATTAGGCTAATGGCTTTTCTCATTGGAGGGAAGAAGGGTGAAGAAGGGTGAAAGGTGACTTGATCGAGGTGTACATGATGATGGGAGGCATAGACAGAGCTTATAAGCCAGCGAATGTTTTCCCCAGGATAGATATGTCTATCACAAGGAAAAAGGATTAGGGGAGGTGTCAGTTGTACAGGTTGATGCATGTGTGGAATGCACTGCCAGCAGTGGTAGAGATACATTAGAGATATTTAAGCACCTCATGGATAGGGACGAAAATAATAGTATAATTAAGGGTATGTAGGCCAGTTTTATCTTGGAGTATAATAAAAGGTAGACACAACAACAAGGGGCTATACTTTGCTGTACTGTTCCATACCTCCACAATTTCTTTCAGCTCCAACAATTCTTCTTATCCCTTTAATCTCCACCAGTCAGTCAGCCCTTAATGTTGATGTAAACTCATCCAGATTCTATTCTCCTCCCTATCCCTGGAACCTTGCCAAAACAGACTCTCATCCTCCTCTCTGTCATCTCCTCCAGCATCTCCATCTCTCCCTCGAGCTGTAACCTTCTTTATTCCATACACTTTTTCCTAATTCTATATCTTTCTCCAGCACCTACGCTCATTCCTGCATTGGTCATAGCTTTCACAGCATATACCATGCCTATATTAGTCATCTTGTCCAGAATCTACATCATTGTCTATCGGTGTAATCATCTCCAGCCTCTATTTCCCGCTCTAACGTTCTAAACTTTTCCATCCCCGATACCAATCACTGTCTCGTTTGCCTTCTTTACCACCCAAACTATAACTATACCTATAACATCCTCCACTAGCTGTACCTGTCCTAATACATATAAATTCCTCCAATACCTATACCCATTCCTATATCCATAACTTTCTCCAGTTCCTACACAACTTCTTCTCTCTGTAACTTCCACCAGCTTGTCCAGCCCTTCCTACCTCTACAACGAGCTCCAGGCCTTGCACCCCTCCCATCTCTGTGACATTCTCTATCCCCTATACCCCTTCTTTTCGTTGTAACCTCCTGCAGTCGCTTGTTCTCTCTCTCTATCTCTGTAAGCTTCTCTAGCTAATGCATTCCTATTTCTCAGACATTCCCCCAGTCCCTAGTTCTCTCCCTATCTCTGCAATATATTCCAACCAATACATCTTTGGCTATCTTTGTAATCTCTCACAGAACCTACGCATTTTCCAATCATTGTAGCCTCCTCCAGTCCCTAGGAACCTCCCTTTCTCTGTAACATCCTCCAGTCCCTGCAACCCTCGCTATCTCTGTAGCCTCCTCCAGTCCCCGAAAACCTCCCTATCATGTAACCTCCTCCAGCCACTACACCACTCCTACCTCTGTAAACGCCTCCAGACGCTCCACCCCTCCCTATTGCTGTAATTTCCTTCAGCATCTTCAACCCTTCATATCACTGTGGATGCCTCCAAGGCGTATATCCCTCCATATCTCTGGAACCCACTCTAGCAATGACTACAAACCTGTTGGTATAGACTCCTGAAATTTCTGTAATCCCCCCTCGCATAGTAAACTCTTCCGTCTCCTCCAGCCTTATCCAATTTTGTAATGTCTTTAAGCATATATACCTTTCCTTATCGAGGTGATTTCTCTGTTCGATAGCAGCTTTCCCAAATCTGCATTAACCTCCTGCACCAATACCTCGTTGTCACTGTAAGCTCTTCCATAGCTCTGTAAATTTTCACTGTATTCATTGACAGTGCATCCTTCTTGGGATGGCGAATATAAACACTCTAATATACATTGACTGAAAGTTTATAACATCAACTCAGCGCAAAATAAGTTGACCCTTACCCTGAAATTCTATCATCCTGTTTTGGATTCCCAGATACTCAGACATAATTTCCCAGCGTCTGCACTACGAAGGTCTTGCCACTGAGAAGCTTTTACTTTTACATTAGATTACAGTGTCGAAACAGGCCCTTGGGCCCAACCAAGCTCACACTGAGCCTCCGAAGAGCAACCCACCCAGACCCCTACCCTTACATTTACCCCTTAACCTAAGGCAACAGGCAATTTAGTATGGCCAATTCACCTGACGTGCACATCTTTGGACTGTGTGAGGAAGCCCACGCAGATACGGGGAGAACGTGAAAACTCCACACAGTCAGTCACCTGAGGCGGGAATTGAACCCGGGTCTCTGGCGCTGTGAGGCAGCAATGCTAACCACTGTGCCACCGTGCCACTTAGCAATTTGCTGAAACTCAAAGATGTAGACCAAAGTTATTCACAAACACAGCAAGGGGAACCCAAATACCAAACAGTGAAAGGTGAGAGTATAATTCATTGATAGGCACCAGACATTGCTGGCTGGGCCATCATTTAGTACCCAAATAGAGTTTTCTGGACAAGTTGGTTGTGCGCTGCCTACTTGAATAGTTGCAGTGAGTTTGGTGCAGGTACACCCATAATAATGTGAGTGTCTGAAAGCCAGAATTTTACTCAAGTGATACCTGTGCAACAGAGATAAATCTCCCTGTCAAAATGGTCAAATCATTGTACGTGAGACCTGCAGGAGATGGGGTTCGCATGGCTCTGTTGTCCTTGCCATTCCAGATTGTCATGGCCGAGAAAGGGCTAGATTAGATTAGATTAGATTAAATTACTTACAGTGTGGAAACAGGATCTTCGGCCCAACAAGTCCATGCCGACCCGCAATTTAGCAAGGCCAATTCACCTAACCTGCACATTTTTGGACTGTGGGAGAAAACCGGAGCCGGCGGAGGAAACCCACGGAGGCACGGGGAGAATGTGAAAACTCCACACAGACAGTTGCCTGAGGCGGGAATTAGATGGTGTCAAAAAAAGTTGATAAATTCCTGCAATGTATCTTGTAGCTGGAACACACAATCTCCATTGAGATTTTATGGAGGAGGCAGTGAATATTCTGGATGCGATGGCAAACAACCTGCAATACAAGTATACCCTTCCTTATGGAATGAATCTTGGTGGATTGCTCTTCGGAGGGTCGCTGTGGACCTGTTGGGCCGAAGTGAATGTTTCCACACTGTAAGTAATCTAATCTAATCTTATGCATGTACAGCAAAATGTGCCAGGTATGTCCTTAGCTTGTTTAAAGGCAATACGACTTCATCTTTTTACAATCAATGACTCCATGTAATTTAATTAAACAAGTATGTGCAGAAATGAGTTTGTAAGTGGCCGCATGGTTGCCATGCTGTTGCAACATGGAATACAAAACCATGGGAACAGGACAAGGTCATTGAATCCCCTGTGCCTGTTCCAAAATTTAAGAGTATTGCAGCTGATCTGTTGCCTAAGTCCGTATATCTGCCCGAATCTGTCAGGATCTTTTCTTAGCAAAAGTTTTCCTATCTCAGGTATTAATGTGTAAACAAGGAACTAAACAATAACAATGAGAACAGGGAAGAATGTGGGTGTAGCGTGCACAGCATAAACCTTGACAATTCAGTGTTGAGTACAGAAGGCTGTCAAGGGCCAATTTGAATTATAAGGGAACGTACTTCATTCATTGTCTTTGATTCTGTTGAGAATATTTACTCAGACGAGAATGTTTTTCATCCAAGGTCGTTACAGTGGTTTTCAAAATAGGAAATAAAATATGAAGATTGTGTTCAGATTGAGTCAGGGAGAGTACGGAGGAAAGGCAACATATTGGGTGGAGGTGATGATGCTCATTTAAACGACCAGTGAAACCACAATGGGACTTCTCGGCCCAAACAATTTTATCACTATGAATGTACTCGTATGGATTAATTATTGGTGAAAAGACCGTAAACAGAGTGAAGGATTTAAAACATCATTCTTATTTGGAGGCGTGTGCTGTGAGCTAGATATAAAGATTTTTGAATACTGAACAGGCCTCCACATGGGCAAGATCAGGGAAAATTTCATATCATGCAGAAATATGAAATTATCCAATTTGTTGGAGAAATTGATGTGCAGTCGATTTCTTAAATCTTAAAATGCAGCAAAGTCGAGATGTAAGTAAAACTCAAGAGTGTTTCAGTTCAATTATATTTGTTCTAGTAATCCTCAGCTCCACTTTTCTGCATTTTCCCTGCAGCATTTCATTCACTGACTGATTGAAAAGGTATCTCTCAGCCTTGTAGATTCTGAATGGTCCAAGCTCTCTACCATGCAGAATCTTTCATAATTGTTTCCCTCTCACTGATGTGAGACTGGGTAGTCTTCAATAGTTTCATTTATTTCTAGCATACTTTGTTAAATCTATAATCGATTGTGTCCTCTCCTATTGGACCTCGTCTGTGGCCAAAAGGAAATAAGAGAAAAATATTATAGCTGGTAATTTCCTCCCTCTTCTCCCATATCAGGTAAGATCCAGGTTATCCAGATCTGGGGACGTGTCCACTCTTTACTCAGCTAAAACTTTCGATTTGTCCTCACTTTCTGTATCAATCTGCTTACGGATCACACTGTCCATCTTGGAATACAACAACTGATTCTCCAAAGTGAAGAATGACATAAAGTACCTGTTTAGCATATTCTCTGTCTCCGTGCACATACTGTCTCCTTGGAACCTAATAGGCCCCATTCTTTCCCATGTTCTCCTCTTTTCTTTGATATACCAGTAGTAAATCTTGGGCTTCTGAGTAATAATATCAACTAATATTTTATCATGACCCCTTTTGCTTTTCTACTGACTTTCTTAAGTTCTGCGCTGTACGTCCTGAACTCTTCGAGGACTTTCATTGATCTACTCACTTTATACTTGTTTTAAGCTTCTCTTTACTTTGTTATTCCGTTCTGAATATTTTAGCTGTCGAAGGTTCTCTGGACTTATTTTGCAAAACTTGAACTGAGATTGTGTCATGTTGGGCCCATACGCTCATGAATTCCATTTTGGGTATTAGCACCACTCCCCCATCACATTCCACACTGTTCTCCTATAACTTTACCAAGAAGTAAATGTACCAACTTGGTAGAGTTCTTCGAGGAAGTGAGCAAGTTGTTAGATGAAGGAAGTGCTGTTGCTGTCATATATATGGACTTTAGGAAGGCGTTTGATAATGTTCCCCATGGTAGACCAATGGATAAATTAATGTCACATGGTGTGCAGGGTTTTCTAGTTAGGTGGATAAAGAATTATTTGAGCAACAGGAGTCAGAAATTAGTAGTTGAAGGGAGTTTCCTGAAATGCAGAAGGTTGACCAGTGATTAGGTTAGATTACTTACAGTGTGGAAACAGACCCTTCGGGCCAACAAGTCCACACCGAAGCGCAACCCACCCAGACCCACTCCCCTAAATTTACCTCTTCATCTAACACTACGGGCAATTTAGCATGGCCAATTCACTTAACCTGCAATTTTTGGATTGTGGGAGGAAACCGCAGCACCCAAAAGAAACCCACGCAGACAAGGGGGGAATGTGTAAACTCCACACAGAGTCACCAGAGGCGGGAATTGAACCTGGGTCTCTGGCGCTGTGAGGCAGCAGAGCTAACCACTGTGCCACCGTGCCACCCACCGAGATCAGTATTGGGGCCACTGTTGTTTGTAATATACATCAATTATCTTGAAAAGGGCACTGTTGGTATGATTAGCAAGTTTGCAGATGACACATGGATTGGCAAATTAGCAGAAAGCAGAAGGGACTGTCAGAGAATACAGGAGGATATAGATAGACTGGACATTTGAGCAAAAAAGTGACAGATGGCTTTCAATCCAAACAAATATGAGGTGATGAATTTAGGCAAGTCTAGTTCTAGAACGAATTATACAATGAATGGAAAAGACTTGGGAAAGGTTGATGTGCAGGGAGATCTGGGAGTGCAGGTCCATTATACCCTGAAGGTTGCTGCACAGGTGGATACAGTGGTTAAGAAGTCATATAGTAGGCTTGCTTTCATTGAACTGGGTATTGAGTATGAGAGCTTGGCAAGTCATGTTAAAATTGTACAAGACATTGGGTTCGGCCGCATTTAGGATACTGTGTACAGTTCTTGTCACCACATTACCAAAACGATGTGGACGCTTTGGAGAGGGTGCAGAGAAGGTTTACGAAGATGTTGCCTGGATGTTACTTTGGTCAGGTCATGTCTTATTTGTAATAAACTCAGGCTGCCATGTCCACAAATCATTTACGTTGAAGACCTTTTCTTGTATTTTACTTAACAAATTGAAATGTGTCAGGGTCACTGGCCCTAAAAAGCGATCCCAATCCTGCCTGGAACTTCGGTCTGGCTTCATTCCCCATTATGAGGCCCAGCACTGCACAATTCCTAGATGTATCTTCTACATGTTGACATAAAAAGCTCTCAGAAATATTATGCAACATATTTATCCCATCTTTAAAACACATGACTGCCTCAATAATTGTTTGGCATTTAAAAGCCGAAATAGATTACCCTCTTGACGTTTTTATAAACTATAGTCATTGGTTCCATATCCTCTCCTGCACTTTCTTCTAACTGCAACTCTATCATATGACACTAGCAATATATCTGTCATCTTTTATTTCCAATCTCTATTTACAAAGCCTTAGTTGAAGTCATGTGCAAGATGTTGTTTCGGCCGGATTTAGAATACTGTGAGGCCCAGCACTGCACTGTCCTTAGTTGTAACTTCTACATGTTAACATAAAAAGCTCTCAGCAATATTATGCAACATATTTGTCCTCTCTTAAAAACACATGACTGCCCCAATAATTGTTCGGCATTTAAAACAATTGCCAAGATTGTTGTTATATTTATGGAAATAAAATATAAACTCAGGACAGCACTCTCTGATATAAAAATAAAGCATATACATGTTATCTTATACCGAACAGGGAATATGTTGTCTCATTGTCTTGGTGGTCACAATTACATATCCAATGTCAGTATTCAAGTGAATACATTGACATTCTAACAATTCAAACGTTGTTATTCTCGAAACCATTACATATTCACAGTTAACAAACGATTGAACAATAAAATAGAGTTTGCATTCTTTCGAATTTATATTTAATAAACCAACTTAATTTCTCACTGAAATGTACAAGTTTTAGCTATTTCCAAATAATTTAGATATAAAAATAATTCTATATACACTTTGAATATTAACCTTAAAAAATGATTTGTTTTTTTTAATTTTCTGTTACAAAGTCAAATCATGGTAGCTCAATCGTACTTTGCCAATAAAGATGCCCCAAATGAATCTACTCATTTTACTCCCTTTGGGTTAATATTTAGACAGATAGTAACAGGGTCGTTGAAACTAATTCATGAGAAACTGATAGGACTGAAATCAGAAATATTGCATTTGGATTATATATCACAGGTGAGGAAAGATTAAATCAGATAGATGAATTAGCTAAGCAGCAGCTGAAGAGGGTACAGCATGGAAAGAAGCGTTTGGCATATCGAAACTCTAAAATACGGACATTTTCACGTGGGGATGACATATTAGTATTGTTACCAGTGACAGCAGATCCTTTCAAAGGCAAGTTTAGTGATCCCTGTCAAATTGAGATAAGTTGATTCAGGTAATTTACCTGGCAAAGATGCTGGATGGAACAGAAACTGTATCGGGCATGCCTTGTGAATATCTTGAAAACCTATGTCTATGGAGACAGGGAACTATTGCAACAGGTGTTAGATACCAATCTGAAGTATGAGGAATCATGTTCAGATGTCGAGGATTTCGATGTGCCTCAAATTACGTTAAATGACAAGGAATATCTTGAACAATGGGCAAGGAGCAAAGAACTAGGTTGAAATGTTTCATGCTGCAGTGTAAGGACATATGCATAAATAAAATAGAAAGACTAATACTATTGCGCATGAGGTTCAAGTAGGGAATGCTGTTACTATAAAACAATACCCTTACAGTCTTAATCCTTTCCGAGCCACACAGGTCCAGAACGAAAGTGGATGTGATCTCAATGGAGACATCATCGAACCAAGTCAGATTGAGTGGAGGTCGCAGATAGTGTTAGTTTCTAAACTTGATGGGACTCAACCATTTTCTGTGGACTATCGAAACGTCAACACTGTAACAAATACCGACTACTATCAAATACCAAGATTGCAGCACTGCATACAGAAAGTTGGACAAGCTGATACATCACAAAGGTTGATTTCCTGCATTTTTATACACAGGTACCTCTATCAGAAGCAGTAGAAGAACTTACTGCATTTATAACTCCAAATAGGTTGTATCAAGTCAAAGTGTTGGAATGAAGAACACACCAGCCACATTTGAAAGTCTCACAAACAGAGTGGTGGTTAGCTTAAGAAATCGTGCAGTTTATCCTGATGATGTGGTGATTTTTAGTTATTCTTTAAAATATCACAGGATACCGTGGGACAGGTCTTTGAATGATTTGTAAAAGCAAAACTGAAAGGGAACAGAATTCGTGAAGGAAAAGGTGACATTCTTTGGACATACATCGGAAATGGATGGTGACCCCAAGGAACGCGTCGATAAAAGCCCTGGAGGGATTTGCAGGGCCATACTCGACGAAATAGGTGTCACAATTTTTGGTACAGAACGGATTCTACAGGAAGTTTGTTGCAAACTTCAGCAGCATGGTGACATCTCCAACAGATTTATAAAGAAGAAAACGAAATTTCGTTGGACTGTATATTGCCAAGCAGCATTGGAGAATTTACAATCCGTATAATTCACCACATCAGTTCAAATATAATTATATTTTCAGATACGTTCTATTTTGCTCAAAAATACACAATCTGCAGGCAGTCAATATGTAACAAATTGCAAATTCTACTTTGGAAATAGAAACAGTCTGAGTGTAGGATGGGATGCAGACAGACTGTAAACTCACATTTTAACACATTGTCTGAGCTGAAATGTCACCTTTGGTTACAAACTATTAAGTTAACCGAAAAGGTGACATAAAAGAGTTTTGAGATTTACATATTAATGTACCGAAAACTGCAACCCATTCTCAAACTCAAAGATTTAACAATCCATGTTTATTCAGTGTATCATTTCGTTGCATGACACTGCACCAGCCATGATACGCTTGGCTATAAATTATGAGTCTTATGATCTTACACTCCACACCTACCCGATGAAGGAGCAGCGCTACGAAAGCTGGTGCTTCCAAATGAACCTGTTGATCTTAATCAGGTATTGTGTTAGACTTTTCAAGAAAAAAGTATTTCCAATTTCTCTCAGTCTTCCTTGTCTAAACCCTTCATTGCAGTAATCATTCTAATTACTTATAAAGTTACTGGTATGCTTCGTTGTTATGATTCTGTACATTTGTGTTTTTGTTTCTGACTTTGCCTGTGCAACTGTATATTTATGTGTTGTGAACAATCCCCTGTAATTGCACTAAAATGAAAGATTGAAATGTCATTACATTCCCATATTTATTCAGAAAATGTACAACGTTTCGAAGCTGTTTTATGTCAACAAAGATGTAAGAATCTCTTTTATTCATCATTTGGGAAAGTGAACAAATGTCCACAAATAGTTTTCAAGGATCAGATTAGCTGCATTAATCGGAGTAAATTTAGAGTAATAGATTGGGGGAATGCGTCTGAATGGGATACTCTTTGATCATAGTGTTCAGTGATGCGTGGGTGAGGTGCAATAGTCAGGAATAAATGCAGAGTAATCGGTATGGGGAATGCGTCTGGGTGGGTTACTTTGATCATAGTATTCAGGGATATGAAGGTGAGGTAAATCCGGAGTAATAGAGGAGGGGAATGGGTCCGGGTGGTTACTCTTCAGAGGATCGGTGAGAACGTGTTGGGCCAGCAGGCCTGTTTCCACACCGTACGGTTTCTATGATTGTGTGAGACCTACATAAGAATGGTCTTTGGTGCCGGGTTCACGGATGTCACTAAGTATGCTGAGGGGACAGTGAATATGGAGGGTTTTCAGTCAGAGGTTGTGGTTAACATTAGTAACAATGACATCGGGAGGAAGAGTGACAAAGTCCTGCCAGGAAAGTGCAGGGAGCTCGGCCTAAATTTAAAAGTAGAATCACCAGCGTTGTAATCTTGCATTACTCCCCGTGCCACGTGGAAGTGAGACAAGGAAGAGGAAGACATTACAGTTTAAAATGCGACTAAAGAGCTGGTGCGTGAAGAGAGTTTCATATTTGTGGATCATTGAGATCCCTTCCAGGATAGGTGGGACTAGTAGAAATAGGACAGGTTGTACCTTAACTGGAGGGGCACCAACATCATGGTAGGGAGGGTTGATAGTGCAACTTGGGTGGATTTAAACTGGGAAACAAAACAGCAGGGCAGAAAATGAACAAAAAGTAGAGATTAATAGTTTAAACAGGCACAGCCAGTCTAACGACCACTCAGAGGGAAGGAATCATAACAATTTAAAAATGTGAGTTAGAAGTTGGAGTAAATGAGAGGCTCAGTACTTTCGAGGATCGATAAATAATGATGGAGAGTGTGGAAAGTGTAGTGCACATAAAGTATTAAAATGGAAAGACAGATCAAGGGAACGTGTTTAAATAATGTGTACCTAAATGCATACAATATTTGGAATAATATTAGTGAGCTGACAGCTCAAACAGAGACAAAAAGAGATAGCCTGATAGGAATTACTGAAACGTGGTTACAAGAAAATCAGGAGTGGGGATTTAAATATCCAAGGTTCCTCCGTCTTCTGAAAAGAAGGAAGAGCAGGTGGACTTGCTATGGTGGTTAAGTATGATATCAAGGCTATGTCAGAAATGATTTAAACACGAGGGAACATAATGATTAATCCGTGCGGGACATAATAACGCACATGGAAAGAAACCCAATGATCGCTGTAATTCCAGCCAACAGCCCACCCCCTCCCCACCCCTCCAAAATTGCTTTCTAAGTAGGGAATAGCATGAACCACGGAATATCGATGGTTTGAGAGAGGAGGGCACCAAAGTAATTACGCGTATCTGGAACGTGCATAGTGACTGGATTAATCGATTTGGGAAGGGTAGCCTCAAAGAATGATTCATTGAATGTACGAGGAATTGTTTCTTAAAGCAACATGTCATGGAACCAACCAAGCAACTGGCTTTTTTTTAGGGTTAGTGTTATGTAATGAAGAAGGAGTGATAAATGATATTGTAGTACAGGAAATAGTGACTGCAGCATGCTGACTTTTACATTCGGGTTGAAAGAGTGAAGACGGAGTCAACGATGCAAGTATGAGTGTTGGGTAATCATAATTATAAAGGCCTGTGGAACGAGTTGGCAAAAACATGAACTCACAGTTCAGTTGAAGTACAGTGGCATATACTGAGGGATATAGTAAAAGTCCCTCAATTAAAGTATAATCCTGAGTGGAACAGGAATTGTTAAACAGTGAAAAGTCATTTATGTTTTAACATGGAAGTAAATGATAACGTGAAACTGATGGCCTGGTGGTATTATCACTGACTGCTAATCCGGGTATCCAAGGAATGTTCTGGGGACCTGGGCTCAAATGCTGCCAGGGCTGATGATGGAAATTAAATTTAATAGAAATATGGAATTAAGAACATAATGTTGATTAAGAATCCACTGCTCATTTTTGAAAAAAAAACATGTGATTCCCTAACGTCCTACAGGGAAGGAAACAGCTATCCTCACCTGGTCTGGCCGACATGTGACTCCAGACCCACAGCAATTTGTATGACGCTTAACGACGTCTGGGCAATCAAGGATGGACAATTAGTGCTGTTTTACCCAGCGATGCCCTTATCCTGTGAATGAATGTAAGCAAAATGTTACCCTAAACAAAATCAAAAAAGCTGTTAAACAAAACGAGTTGAAAGCATAAACATTGTTACCAAATGCTGTGCCGAGTATATAAGATCGGAAAAAATGATGAAAACAATATTGGCTTTTTAGAGGACGAACTGGCGAATTAATAAAGGGGACCTCAGAACTGGCAGAGCCATAACCAGTACTTCCTATTTTTCACATTAGAAAATAATTTCTTCCCAAAATTTTGAGCAACTGCAAAGGACCTTCATAAAAGTACGATGCCGAGGAAGAAGGTATGAAGTACACTGATTGGATTAAAGACAGGTAAGGCCGTCTGGCCAGATAGTCTGCCCACTGTGGTATTAAAGGACGTGACAGCAGAGATAGTGGATGTGTCCGTTAGGATATTCAAAAATATACCCTTGGATTCTGGAACGTTGCCAATGTATTGGAAAATTAGTAATCTTGCACTCTTATTGAAAACAGAAGGTAGCTAAAAAGTGGGTAACTGTAGACCAGTGAGTTTGAGCACTGTAGTGGGGAAGTGGCTTCTGTCAATCGCAAAGTAGGAAATAACTGAACACTTGGAAGCACAAACATGGACTCACCAGTATCAGCATGGTTTCATGATGGACAGGTTATGCTTGGCAAACCGACTGGAGTTCACTGCGAATGTAACCAGCAAAGTGGATAACGAAGATCCAGTCGTATATCTAGATGTAGTATAGAACCAAAAGGCATTTGACAAGGTGCCACACAAAGGGCTGATCTGCAAAGTTAGATCCCAAGGGGTTATGGGTGGAGTATTGAATTATTGAAAGGATTGGCTGAATGCCAGACAGCCGAGCATCTAGTTAAATGGTCCTTCTCTGGTGAACTGAAACGAGTGAGGTGCTGCAGGGTTCATTCCTCAGACTTAAACTATGTGCAATCCATACGAATGACCTGGAAGGAGAGACAGTGTGTAGCAACAACATTTGCAAATGATACCAAAATAGGTGTTAAAACAGGTTGTGATGAGCAGACAAGGAGGTTACAGATGAATATTGATGGTTGGGAGTTTGGGACAGCTCCGGACAGATGAAGATTAACTTGGAAAAGTGCGAGATTGTTAAAAGTTAAAGTGCAAATGATCAATTAAATAGGAAACGGATTCAAAGTACGTCAGCCATGTAGGTTCTAGGCATATTTTTGCATAACTTGCAGAAAGTAGGTATGCAAGTGCAACATATATTAAGAAAGGGAAATAAAAGCCTGACAATTATGACAAAAGAGAAACTGGATTCAAAGTAGTGTTACTACAATTACATTGCCATGATGTGGATGAACCAGTGTTGGATTAGGGCGGATAAAGATTTTAAAAATCACACAACACCAGATTATAGTCGAACAGTCTTATTTTGAAGTACAAGCTTCTGGAGCACTGCTCCTTTTTCAGGAAGCTACCGAAAGCTTGTGCTTAAACTAAACCTGTTGGTCTATAACTGGTGTTTTGTGATTTTTTACTTTTTAAAATTAGATAAGATCTTCGTTCCACATCTGAAGTAATATGTACAGTTTTGTTCGACTTACTTCAGGAAGGACTTGCTGGCATTGAAGACACATCTGACGAAGCTCATTCGGTTGATTCCAGGATGGAAATGTCTATCGAACGAGGAGAAGTTACTTAGCTTCTGCTTGTACTAGCTGGAGTGAAAAAGACTGAGGAAGAATCTGATTGACACAAAGAAAGTATGAATGGTATTCATCAGGTGGATATTGGAAAGGTGCCACTTGTGAAACAGTTCTCGAACAAGTCGTCATAGATATAAAGTGAGAGTAGATAAGCTTAAAGTTCAGATGAGGTGAAACTACTCTCAGAGTATTGTACATCTGTGAACTAATTACACCAGAGTGTCGTGGAGTTAGAATCAATCATCGGATTCAAGGTTGAAATAGATATTTTTCTGATGACGATCAGGGTTAGGGCTGTGGGCACAAGCAGGCAAATGAGACCAGGGTTAGATTGGCCATGATCAAATTAAACTTTGCAGTAAGTCGAAGAGATGATTTTCCTATTCCCCCTGCTACTTTTCATTTTGTTCTGGTGTTGTTACAAATGTAGTTCTTGGGATTTTATTCACCATTCGTTGTTGGGATGTCAGGAGCTAAGGGGTTTGTTTGACGGAAGTGCAGGTCGCTCTGTGTGTCGGGGAAAAGGCATTAATGTGGACAAAAGACCGCAGTCAGCCCTTGCTGATTGTCAGAGAAGGTCTGGCAAAAGGGTGGACTATCCCTGTTCTTAATTCCTGATGTTTAGTTGCCATGACTAAACCAAATCGAAACGCTACAGTCAGATAGATAATCCATAACTAACATGCCGATTTCATAATAAAGGGACAAATGAACATTTTGATAAGAAGTAAACATTTCGCCATTTTTTTGAGATTTAATGATTATTTTCTGCAACTGTAGGCTGGGAAATGGGTTACGGGACTCCTAAAGACTTCAACATTGGAGCAACTTGATATGTTTGATACTGAGTACAAAATATCGCATTATCAATTCAATTGGAATGTGGCCATAATCTATATCATTGGAAAAATATTTTGAATGTGTTGTGGAAGAATGCAAACTTCAGAAAGGTTAGAAATGGAAAAAACGAAGTGGATATGATTCGATAAAGAGGTTTAGGTGGATATTTGGATCAAAGTTGGGAAAAAAATGCCTGTTGGAGCACGTTGACCAGTTGAATGGAAAAGCAGTGTAATATTTCAATGAATAGATTGCGAAGCTGAGGCAGAAGGAATGGGGCACCTCGGTCACCAAAACAAACTGCATGAACGACAAGCTTTTTGGGAGGCAACATAAATGTTGTACTATTTTTAAACGAATACATTTCGAAGTAGATAAGTTAATTCGAAGTTTTACAGATTGATGATGAGACCACTTTCACTTTAAAAGTATATCTCCTTGTTATTGAACCTTCGAGTAAATGGAATAGATGCTCTTTGTTCACCCTGACTATGCCCCTTGTGCTCAACAGGATGCCGTCTCAACCTCCTCTGTTTCAAAAGCAAATCGAGCTTCTACTCAGTTTGAGCACTCTCTTGTCTTGTTACTTCTGAAAAACAAAACCTCGCATTTATCAGTGTTCAATTTAATCTGCCATTGATGTGGCCACACAAAAAAAAACAGTTTATACCCTCCTCTAATTGAGCACTTGCCCACCCCCCACCCCCCACAGTGAGCCACAGCGCGAATCTTTGTGTCAACTGTACCATTATTTATCAATACACCCAAACGCCATCTGTCACGTTCACATCATCATCATTTATGAAGCTCATAAATAAGCCTTGATTCTCTTCCCGTGCTTCAGATGTTATCACAGAAGAAGAATTGAGAATTCATGTTTCTTGTTCTTCATATGTTGGTGAATTTACAGCGTGATGCAGTTGAGGTCTTTTTCTGAGGGAACCACAAATTCTATATTGGACATGGAGCTGAATTCCCTTTTTAGACTTTGCCTTTCTGTATGCTTTATTCATATGGTTTGTGTGCAATTAATATTAGACTAGGTTTAGGTACCTTGCACTGCAACATTTGAAATTTACCTGAACCTGAATATTATTCTTTGTAACATTCCCTGCAATAGTTAGAGCTGACGGAATTTTTCGTGAGCGGGGATGCACATAGACTTATAAGTTTGTTTGAAAGAGCTATAGTTACAAGGATAAAGATTCTGTTAAATTCTACATAATAGACACAGGATAAGAGATCAATCGATATCGTCAAGTCTACCTTGAATTGGAAGCAAATTATGAGAATATATGCCCACTGTTGTCCATATTGTATAGAAGATGTATTAAAAGTATTCTGAGACCATTATGGATCTTACAGCAGCTCCTCAGATAGCAGGCATAGTTAAAGATTTATTATAGTGGTATATTTTACAGTTAATATAGTCATTGTAGTTTATTAATATAAGATTATTTTCCACGTTGTTTTATTAGCATTCAAAAACAAATCAGAAAAGGCCATTCAAGCAAAAAAAAGATATTTATTTTCAACAATTTGTTTTTATCGAGTTTTCTAAGGGTGGTCTAATTGAGCTTTCTTAGGGTGGTCTACAATGAATTTAGAAAAGTCGGTACTATATATATTTTTAAAGATTTGTTTTTTCTTGATACTGCAAAAGCTTTTATTTTCGAAAAACCAATCAATTTTTTTTACGTAAAAAGGTGTGCTTTATTTCTGGAGCGTCCTACGTGTGTTCAACACTGTAGAAAATATTTTTCTTTGTGGTATTTACGGAAGAGGAATTTTCTTCATCATTTAATTCACTAAATTCCTGATGTTGTTTAATTTTATACGTTTGATATATACACATACATGTATTCATATTTTTCCATTTGAACATTATTCTCTGTAGGTAATGAAAGCCAACAAATCGTGTTATGCCTTTATGCATAACTTTATGAAAGCTGTATCTCGAGAGGGAAGTCTAGAATATTTATAAAAATGTATTATCCAGCAAAATCAGTCGGACTGATGGGTTACTGTCATCAAAGATAAGAAAGTAGTTCAAAAGTCTCAGGTGGCTATTTGTAAATCAAACAAAAGTTCAATTCTTGGAACTGTTGAAAGGGTTAGAGTCTCCGTCAGAAATGGAAGAGTGGTCAGTTCTTGGGTACTTGGAATGCTTCTTATATTAGTCAGCATTTGACAATATTTAGTATACTTATTGCTACAGGCACTCACCTGTCAGGGTCATAACTAGGAGTCTCTATGGCAGTGAGGTTAAACTCAGGCTGGTATGTGACTTCTCTAGTGCGAGGATTAAGAACTGAACATTTTGAAACATTTCAAGCATGTTGTTAAAGGTGAGATTGAGAAGCCACAACTTATTGTAATGTTGGTAGGGAATGACATTTTCAGGGTAAGGGTTAAAGCAGTACACACTGAATTTAAAAGGTGAGGCAGAAGATTAAAAAATAAACACTAGAAAGAGTAATTTCTGTTATATTCTGAATGCCAAACTCAACTGGCGTAGGAGAAAAATCAATGGCTGAAGAGTTGGTGGGTTATTCAGAGATTTATGTTTTCAGGAAATTGGAATGTGTTTTGGATACAAAATACCTGTTCACAAAGTACTGGTCTAATCTAAAGCGAAAGGCGACAAATATCTTGGCAGCGAGATTTGCTCAATCAATGTCGGGAGACATTATATCGTTTGAGATGGGAAGTGTGGGTATCCTAAGTAGCAGTGTAAATGGTAGGATGGATGGAAAAGGTTATGAATGTGATGAGAGCACATCAGTTAGAAAAGAATGATGAGAGAGTAAGAATATACAATAATTCTGATTTGTATTCATTTCAATACGATGGGTCCTACTTGGAAAGCTGATGAACTCAACGTGTTTATGAACATGCGATTGCGACATCCTGGCTGCTCCAGAAATTTGGTTGAGAGATGCTCAAGACGAGCAATACAACATTCCATTGTTAGTTGCTGTAGCAAGGGGAGAAAATGAGATATGGGGTTGGATCTTTGCATTTTTGATGAAGAAATAAATTAACTGTAACTAAGAAAGGTAATTCTGAAAAAAACCGTTCAGTGAAAATATATCGGTAGAAATTAAAAATAAGGAAATATCATTTTGTTGGAACTGTACTATATGCTGCCCAATGGCAAGAACGAAATTGGGAAACAAATTATGTCAGGATTTCTCAGATATTTTTTAGCATAATAATATTGAAATAACGCGCAATTTTAATATTTCAAACATTGACTTGGACTACCATAGTGTTGAAGGTTTGGTTGGTGAAGAATTTGTCAAATGTGTTAAAGAATTTTGTTGCAATCAATGCGTGCTTGACCATACGAGAGAAGGAGCAAATTTAGAACTTCTTTTGTGCAATAGACAGGTTAGGTGATTGAAGTAAATGTGGGTGAACAGACAAAGGCTTTCAACTTTTGGTTGTAGTAGAAAGTTAACAATCTGACAAGTCGGTGGTGTTCAACAGTGTGCCCGACAAGTTTTTAGAGGGGATAGATTTCCTCGTAGGGTGGAGATTGAGTCTGGCAAATTAAGGAACAATTGATGAATAAAGTAAGTGAGCTTCTGCTAAAAACGAAGGGAATCTTATTCTGGATATATTCAATTTGTTTCAATTAAATCTCTTCATCAATATAAAGAGTTTGGTCCATTCATAAGAGGGAAATCAGGAAGGCAAAAAGTGGATATGGGATAACATTGATAGATAAGTATTATCCAAAGTGATTCTACAACACATTGAAGAGCAATAGAGCACGGAAGGAGAGGGTAGGATCTCTTAAAGATCAAGGAGGACATCTTTGTGTTGAACACCAGGAGACGATGAACAAATCCTCCTTTTTCGGTGCATCAGACAGCGTCAAACACACCCTATTGACTGTACTTTGCATTTATCCAGATTGAACTCGAAATTGCATTTGATAATCATTGACCCTTTTGATCAGGAGCACTTTGCAATCTTCGAAAACCTTCTTCAATGTCGACTGTGCCAACAACTTTGGTGTCATCTGCAAACTTACTTACGTCTTCAAAGTTTGGGAGAAGACTTGTAGCTTGGGTGCTCGTTGTTGTGGTTCTGTTCACCGAGCTGGGAATTTGTCTTGCAAACGTTTCGTCCGCTGTCGAGGTGACATCCTCAGTGCTTGGGATCCTCCTGTGAAGCGCTTCTGTGCTGTTTCCTCCGCCATTTATAGTGGCCTGTCTCTGCCGCTTCCGGTTGTCAGTTCGAGCTGTCCCCTGTAGTGGCCGGTATATTGGGTCCAGGTCGATGTGTTTGTTGATAGAGTCTGTGGATGAGTGCCATGCCTCTTGGAATTCGCTGGCTGTTCTCTGTTTGGCTTGCCCTATAATGGTAGTGTTGTCCCTGTCGAATTCGTGTTGCTTGTCGTCTGTGTGTGTGGCTACTAAGGATAGCTGGTCGTGTCGTTTCGTGGCTTGTTGGTGTTCGTGTATACGGATCGTTAACTGTCTTCCTGTTTGTCGGATGTAGTGTTTTTTGCAGTCCTTGTATGGGATTTTGTACACTACATTAGTTTTGCTCATGTTGGGTATCGGGTCCTTCTTTCTGGTGAGTTGTCTGAGCGTGGCTGTTGGTTTGTGTGCTGTTATGAGTCCTAGTGGTCGCAGTAGTCTGGCTGTCAGTTCAGAAATATTCGTGATGTATGGTAGTGTGGCTAGTCCTTTGGGTTGCGGCATGTCCTCGTTACATTGTCTCTTCCTTAGGCATCTATTGATGAAATTGCGAGGGTATCCGTTTTTGGCGAATTCCTTGTATAGGTGTTCCTCTTCGTCTTGTTGTAGTTCTGGTGTGCTGCAGTGTGTTGTGGCCCTTTTGAATAGTGTCCTGATGCAACTTCGTTTGTGTGCGTTGGGGTGGTTGCTTTCATAGTTTAGGACTTGGTCCATGTCCTCCTTGATCTTTAAGAGATCCTACCCTCTCCTTCGGTGCTCTATTGCTCTTCAATGAGTTGTAGAATCACTTTGGATAATACTTATCTATCAATGTTATCCCATATCCACTTTTTGCCTTCCTGATTCCCCCTTATGAATGGACCAAACTCTTTATATTGTGTGTGTGGATTTCCTGTAAACCTTTGTGATGAATCGTCCGTTCGATGTTCTCTGTACCATCACGTCTAGGAATGGGAGTTGGTTGTCCTTTTCTTCCTCTCAAGTGAATCGGATTCCTGTGAGTGTGGCGTTGATGATCTGGTGTGTGTTATCTATTTCTGTGTTTTTAATTATTACAAAGGTGTCATCCACGTATCTGACCCAGAGTTTGGGTTGAATTTGTGGTAAGACTGTTTGTTCTAACCTTTGCATTACTGCTTCTTCTATGAATACAGAGATCGGTAAGCCCATGGGTGTTCCGTTGATTTGTTCATATATTTGGTTGTTGAATGTGAAGTGTGTTGTGACGCACAAGTCCAGTAGTTTAAGTATACCGTCTTTGTTGATAGGTTCAACGTCCTGTTGCCTTTATGTCTGTCCAGCAGGTTGGCTATTGTTTCTTTGGCTAGGGTTTTGTCGATGGAGGTGAGCAGTGCCGTTACATCGAATGAGACCATAATTTCTTCCTTGTCTATGTGTATATTTCTGATGATGTCCAAGAATTCCTGTGTCGATTGTATAGTTTGTCTGGATCTGCTGATCAGGTGTTTCAGTTTTTGCTGTAGTTCTTTGGCCAGTTTGTGTGATGGTGTCCCTGGTAGTGATACTATGGGTCTGAGTGGGATGTCTGGTTTGTGCAATTTGGGTAGACCATAGAATCTGTGGGTGTTGTTGCGTTCAGGTTTCATTCTTTGTAGGTCATACCTGGTTATCTGTCTGTTGTTTTTGTAGATTCCTCAGTGTGTTGTTTATCCTATTGGTGAGCTGTGGGGTGGGGTCAAAACCCCTCTTTTGGTCGGTGTTGGCATCTGCAAGTAGTTGTTGTGCTTTTTGCATGTACTCTGCTTTGTCCAGGATGACCGTCATTCTGCCTTTGTCTGCCGGTAGTCAAATTATGTTCTTATCGTTTCTTAGTGATTTTAGTGCTTCCCTCTCCTTGATGTTGAGGTTATGTGTTTGTCTTTTTCTTGTTATCTGCGGTACGATACTTTGTCTCACATTATGTTGTGTCTCTTCTGTCAGTCCATTGTTCCTGAGTGTGCATTCTAGTGCTGCTAGGAAATCTGCTGTCTTGGCGTCCCTGTGATTGTAGTTGAGTCCCTCGGCCAGTACTGTTCTTTCCGGTTCTGTGAGCTGTCTGTGGGAGAGGGTTTTAACCCAGATGTGTGTTGTGGTGTCCTCTTCTTTGTGTGTTAGTTTGGCCATTTTTTTCTTTTCGTGCCGTTTTTTGCGGTGTGTGGTCCTGTTCTGTCCTATGGTGACGGCCTGTTCTATGTTCTGGGTCCATTCCTGATTAATGTTTTTTTTTTTAACTTACCTCTCTTCTCTATTCTCTTCCAAATCATTTATTTGATAACCCTGGAAAAATGTCTGTGGAGCACTTCTGGTTACAGAGCTCCAGACCGAAAAGCAATACTCCTGTATCACTCTTTGTCTCCTGCCTATACGCCAATTGAAAATGCTGGAGAGAAACTCGGCAGTTCTGAGAGCGTCGGAGCAGAGAGGAATGGAACTAACTTTTCGGAGTCCAATATGAGTTGTTCAGAACAGGTTCATATCAGGATCAATATGTTAACATTGTTTTTCTTTCTTCAGATCTTGCCTCTCCTGTTGAATGTCTTCACTATTTTGAGCGTGTATTTCAAGTTTCCATTATCTCTAATATTTTGCCTTTCATGACGGGGCTAGATATGGAACCTGGTTATATTTGGACAATATGCTCCATTCCTGTTGCCATCACATTTACTGGTGACATTTCTGTTACACTGGCGTCTGTTTCTTCTTTATGTTCAAAAAATATATTTTTCCCAATATCTTCTTAAATACGTGAATCTCAGCAAATTCATTTTGATTTAAAAGGCATTTTAGAGACAGCTAAACTTTGTCAAGTAACAAGAATGGACTGTCAATGATGAAATCGTCTATGTCCTTTCTCAATAGGCTTGTCCACTCAGCCTCTGAAAACTTTTAATGCATTTTTTTTCAGAATAACTACAGCAAAGATGTTGGTCACAAAGCCCATGATTTGTGTACCAGATCAGAAAGAGCTATATCCCAATGGTTACTGTGTTGTAATTCCTTGTACCCCTACACATTTTCTTATCTGTGTCTCTTTTTAATTCTGAATATCCTGTCCAGATGTACACAAACCTATCAACGTGTATCGTCTGTCATTAAACAGTCTATATAATACACAATTCCCTGAATGATCTTTAAAATTGCCCTGTTCAATCCACATTGCCTCTCAGAATCCATATCCCAATTGTCATCTATTCCTTTGGTCTGTATTACAATTCATTCTGTAAATCTGAACGAGTGATAGTTGAATACTCGTGACTGCGAGATATTACTATTCTTCCCACAAGTCTCCAGAGGCACTGGCGTGGCTATTTTCTGTGTCCTAGATAATGTCATATTCATTCTGTTACTGAGTCAATAATCAATGGATTTTAATGAACCAGGTTATCATCTACATCACATTTGGCTTTGGACTGAAGTCAAATAAATGGAAGTCTCACTGCATAAAGCCAATAAATCGTATTAACATATTTGAAATTCATATAAAAAAATTGATGAAGCACATTTTGTGTTGAAGTTTAAACAACGAGAGGAATGTCCAGATAAATCAATACTTCTTTGTCAGGTCAAGAGAAATATGCCCACTCGTAATCTGTTGATGGGCGCCTGTTCTGAGAAGAGATCAGCACAGTAAGAACATCTTGATTGGGCTATTTTGGGGTGACGGAGGGTTCAGGTGTGGTACAGCATTGTACATAGACAACACAGCACAATAATCTAGCCTGCGGTAAGAAAACATGCATCATTCCCCCTTACAATTAAATTCACAAGATAATTGACGATGGGAGATGAGACCAATCGCCAGAGATGTCAACATCCAATCCAGTCCAGTTATTCGTGTGAACTGAAAGTCCATGCTGGAAGGAGTTAGCAAGAACTTTTTGTTCCATAACTGTGATTAACATCAGTCTCCATCGATTCGAATTGTGTCACTGGAGATTTTCCCTCTCTTATTAATAAGAGGTTTCTTGCAATGTGTTATCCGATTGTCGCAGCAGATGCATCACCTCCAAAACTAACAGGGATCAGCAGCTGCAGAGACAAGTGGAGGAATGTTCAAAATCTGAGAACATTAGAGTGGAACTTCACAACAATGGACAGGAGTTTATTCTTGGGTCTTTCCTGGATTTCCGCACCTTGGGCAACGTTGTCATGGCGAATATACTCTTTACTACTATCCCATCCTCGCTATTGTTGGTGTTCCATAGAACATAGGAAAATACAACGCAATACAGGCCCTTCGGCCCTCGATGTTGCGCCGATCGAAGCCGACCTAACCTACACTAGCCCAATAACCTCCATATGCTTATCCAATGCCCGCATGAATGTCCATAAAGAGGGAGAGTCCACCACTGATACTGGCAGGGCATTCCATGAACTCACAACTCGCTGAGTGAAGAATCTACTTCTAACATCTGTCCGATACCAACCTCCCCTTAATTTAAAGCTGTGTCCCCGAGTAACAGCTGACTCCATACGCGGAAAAAGGTTCTCACTGTCAACCCTATCTAAACCCCTAATCATCTTGTACACCTCTATCAAATCTCCCCTAAATCTTCTTTTCTCCAATGAGAACAGCCCCAAGTGCCTCAGCCTTTCCTCATACGATTTTCCCGGTGTCTCTTTGTCCCTATCCATTTATTAATCCAATAAACCATGGTGAACTTCATTGCTATTTCTATTGCATTTGTAAAGACGGAAACTATTGATTTCAGTTTCAACTACAAACTAATTCATTACCTGCATATGTAAGACGTCCACCTCCACCAGACAAACATCTGACAACAAAACTGTTCACAATCCCGAGTTCGCTTTTTGCCCTGAATTGGTTTATGTCTCGATACTCCTTCCATTGCCAAACCTCTCCACTACCGGATTCGTAATTCCCCCAGTCTTGACCACTGTGTCCGTGTTGTTGCAAAATAAATGACTATCTATGCCTTGGTAAAATTCAGACTTTACGGTTCCAACTCTCTTCGAAACACTTTTTCAGTTGCCAAATGTTTTGATCACTATCCTTATGCTTGTCTCTAAAGTATTTTCATGATAGGTGTTATGTGTCAGAGTAGTAATGTTGCTGGAAACGTATTGCAGAACCATTTAACCATTTTTAAACTTAATATACGAAAGGCCATGCATCAAGTGCGACCACAGATGATGTCAGAACTTAAATTTAATTGACAGGAAATGGAAATAAAAGCGAATTTCTCCAATGGCAACGATAACACTAACAGCATATGAGTTTTTCTATTTCACTGATGTCCTTTAGTAAAGAAATTTAACATTATTACATGGTCTGGATTAAGAGTGACTTCAGAACAACAGCAATATGCTTTCCTCTGTGCTACCTTAAGGAGTGGCCTCAATAATGTGCGTTATGTGAGCACAACGAATGAATATCCTTGCTAGGCGTCCTATGTAATGACAAAATTAAAGGTTAAGTAAAACAAGTAATGATGCTAGAGATCAAAAATAAAAAGCACGAGGAAGTAGCAGAGAAACCGAGGAGTTTATTCAACATCGGCTCGAGAGAGAAACATAATTGGCATTTCAATTCGACTGTCCAGACATGAGAATTGAACACAGCTGGGGAATAGTGAGATTGATGCTATTGACAGGAACGTCTATTGTGGAGGGAAGAGGAGGTGACTTAAACAGATAGAGAAAGAGAAATATAGAAAAAAAGCAAACAAGATGACTGTTGATGTTCAGGTGGAATGGAAATAGAAAACAAAATTAGTGTTATTTATTTTTCTCTTGTCCCCTTATTCCCGAATATTATGTCGGGTATACATCAAAGTTCCTGTTTAAATGAAGTTATGTACCTTTATCTTTCTTCCCTGAGTGTGATGATATTCTTTTCTTCCTTTATGGGATTCTGGGCCAGCACTTAATTCCCTTTCCTCATTGTCCTTGAGAAGGTGTTGTTGAGTTGCCTTCCCGACCCACTACAGTCCGTGGGCTGTCGATAGTCAGCGTTTAGGTCTGTCTGGTTTCATTTCTTTAAGATTTTATAGTGACTGATATAACTAAGTGGCCAGCTTGGCCATTTCAAAGGGCAAGTGAGTGTCAAACACATTTCTGTGGCTCTGGAGTCAATTGTAAATTCTACCAGGTGAAGATGGCAGCTTCTTCCGGTGAAGGGCATGAGAATGCGGGCTAGGAAGGATTTTCTGACAATCCAAAACAGTTTCGTAGTTTTATTCGATTCTTAATTCATTATAGATTTTTGAACTCAAATTCCAACATTTGTCATGGTGGAATACGAATCCAGGCTCTCGGTCATTACTTAGGTTTCGGGATTAATATCGCAGGGCCACCGCCTCCCCAACATCTCCACGCATCTCAACTGGCAATACTGGCATTGCTGTTAGTGAGGCTGTGCTTGAAGTATAGCTGTTCATAAGCAAAGAAATGACTGAGCAAAACGTGCCATCCTTCTTAATTCATACATATTAGAAGGTGTGATTGTGGAAAGTGCTCTTGGAGAAATGGAGCTGGACTTCCTTGGTCATGATTCACGGACAGAAGTAATCAGCACAGAAAATTGCATGCTGTGCTTCATTGCAAAAGGATTCAAGTAGAGGAGTGAAGACATCTTCCTGAAGTGGCAGAATGTTGTTGAGACAGTACTTGGGGCACTGTGTACATCACTTCTGTCCTTGATAAGGAATTATCTCCTTTCCATAGAGAGACAATGTAAAGGAGTTTCACCGAACTAATCCCTTTTGTTGATGGTAGCATGAGGAGCGTGTGAAGGAAATTAGTGTTTAATCCGTATTGCTAAAAAGACTAAAAGGTGATTGCATTAAAACTTGAGCGTTATAGACCAACATTCATTATTTCCAAAACAAAAGATTGATAGCATCAAATATAACATATGTTTACCCTGTTACATGTTTTCACATTTAGACAAATATATAGGTAGGAAAGGTATTGAATGGCACGGGCTAAGGTCAGGGAAATGGGAATAGAGTGGATGGACATTTTGGTCTGCATGGTCCACATTTGAATGAAGGGCATGTCTCCATGCTGGAAGAATCAATGACTCTATCATAGTTTAGTTATCTCTGTGGAGTCCACTAGTTGGTTGATAAAGAGCCCCAGCCTCTGAATGAACTTTCATCGCCTAAATGTGTGTGTCCCTGTGCTGAACATCACGATGTTCAAAACTTGACAGCAGCCACACTCTGAAATAGTTAGGTATTCCTACCAACTTCTGTGTCTCACTCCAAAGGGAGAGAGGTTGATGTTCCAGTGAATGCCATATGACATAGGAGCAACACAATGCCCATCTGCTCAATGAAACTGCTTTTCCTTTCAATCGAATTATATTTATTCTTATAGTCCTCTATTCTATTTTGTCTGCGATTTCCCCGTTACCCTTGTTTAAAAGACTGTCTATCTCAGCCTTCAAGACATTTAATGATCCAGCAGAAAAAGCCTTCAGAATTTTCTACAACTGCCCCCCGACTAATAATGTGAGATTTGATGGTTTTTAATGCCTTGTCTTCTTTCTAATACACGTTGTGAAAGTTAAACGTATATTAGATTTCATCCTGTCCTATCGCAACTCTCTGTGGCCAGAGGCAAAACAAAAAGAATCCATGTTTCTGAAGGTTTGTAGCTCAGCTTGAGGTTTTGGGTATAGGTTTGCTCGCTAAGAAACGATGTTTCAGATCCTGTAAGCTTCTCACTCGTCTTCCACACCAGCCTAAGATACAGCTCATCCGGATCTGGGAATTGCCTACTGTTTCTCCAGCATGAATTTACAATTCGTCCTCAACTTCGCTGTCACTCTGCTCAAGGGTTACACGGTCCCTCTCCCTTAATCCCGGAACTGCTTCTCCAAAGTGAAAATCGATATGTAGCACGTTTTTAACAGAAGCTCGAGTCCGTGCACAGATTGCCTTCTTGGTCTGGAACACTCAGCATGCTTTCCCTTGTTATCCTCTTTCCCTTAATAAACCGATAAATTTATATTTGCATTCTTGCTAATCTTTTATCACATTCCTTTTCGCTCTTCTACTTTTTTTTAACTTTAATCCTACACATTCTGTACTCTGATAGGGACGCAATTGCCCTGCTCACTCTATACCTGCTTTAAGCTTCTCTTTCCTTTTTAATTCACTTCCGAATAATTGTCGATATCCAAGGTTCTCTGGACTTGTTTTCCTAAATTTTATCTTCGGCATATCATGTTGGGCTGGCACTCTCATCATTTCCATTTTGATCATGTGATCCCACCCGCGATGTTTGCTACAGTTTTACCGAGAAGGAATTGTACTTTGGTGAGATCCTGTCTAAATTTTAATAAAACCTGCTTCCCTAATCCAAAACATTTTATTTTTCAAACCTTTGTTTTTGTCTTTTCCTTAGCAAAATTTAAATGAATGAGTTACTGACACTGGACCTAAAATGCTCCCCTAATATTGTCTGGCTTCATTCGCCACAAAGAGGGCGAAGCTTTCCATCGCCCCTTATTGCATCTTCGACAGGTTAATAAAAGAAGCTGTCTGGAATACATTTCAAAATCTCTGTCCCTTCTTAGGAAGTCATCACTCCCGCAATAAATGTCTAATTTAACTGCCTGAATATAATTATCCTATTTTTGCACACCTGTGTAAATGGCTTATATGTGTGGTCCTGTATTTTCTTGTATCTCGAGTTCGATAATATATCCAGAGCAGTGTGTCTGTCATTGTATTGATCCAACGTTCCACCCACAAAGCCTCATTTTGAGACCCTTCCCAGACATCTTCCGTTCTTACTACTGTCACTTACTCCACAATTAATAAAACAACACCATGTCCTCTTTTATACCCTCTCATGCCTTGCCAATTGCTCCTGCACCACAGAATATAGAGTTGTCCGCCCTGACATCCCTCAACCACATCTCTGTGATGGCAATAATGTCACAGTTTGACATGTAAACTCATTCCCTTACCACATCTGCCTGCCCAATAATGCTCCCGACATTAAGGTAAAGGGCATCCAGCCTGGCATATAGCACCCCGAATCTCTGTACCTCGGAGCTCAACACATCCTGTTTGTTATCAGTATGTTCAATCCTTGGACCAAAACTGCAATCTAAGACTGAATGAAAATTTGTTGAATTCTAATTTCCTTTTTTAAAACAACGTGTTCATCAAATGCAACTTTCCAGAACTGAGCTATCATCTCAATATACCATAAATTTCTGGTGATTAATTCTCCACTCAGTATGCAGCGGCGACAGCCAAAAGTACTTAGAAACTCGATAGTCTGGAAACAGATACTTTGACTCAGAGAGTCCACAACAACCCTCCGAATATTTAGCCAGACTGGCCCATTCCCTTACTTCTCTATATTTACCCTGACTAATGCACCCAACATACCGGCAATTTTAACATGGCCAATCCACCTAACCTGCAGATCATTCGATTGTACGAGGAAACCCTCGCAGACACAGGGACAATATACAAATTCCAAACATTTATCCGAGGCTGAAATTCGGAGCCGGGTCCCATGGGCTATGAGGCTGCTGTGCTAACCACTGAGCCACTCTGCCAAACACCACTAATGGAGGAGAAAGTGAGGACTGCAGATGCTGGAGAGCAGACCCGAAATGTGTGGTGCTGGAAGAGCACAGCCGGTGAGGCAGCACCCGAGGAACAGGAGAATCCATGATTCAAGCATAAAGCTTTCAACAGGAATGTGGCTGGTCCCCCAAGGGGGCTGTGACAGACATTAGAGGGGTGTGGGAGGTAGGAATGACATACATAGTTGAAGGTGATTTTGAAGGAGATAGGTCGGAGAGGTGGGTGGTTGGAATGAGGAAGATTCCTTCAGCGCCTTGGATAGAGGAAAGTATAGAGGTGTGGGCACAGGTTTTGCACTTCTTGCGTTGACATGGGAAGGTGCTGGGAGTGGAGAATGGTTTAATGGGGTTATGTCGACCTCACAAGGCAGGCGCAGAGAGATGGTTTCTGCAGAACGCAGATAGGATTGGGGAGGGAAATATATTTCTGGTGGTGGGGTCGGTTTGTAGCTGGTGGAAATGGCGGAGGGGGAGGTTAGTCGGGTGGAATGTGTGGACAAGCTGTTACTTCCCTTGTGATTGGACGGGTGGGGTTCAAGCGTGGATGTGCAGTAAATGGAAGAGATACGCTGAAAGGCACAATCGACCGCGGAGGAGGGGCAGTTCCTGTCTTTGAGGAAGCTCAAAGCTGCACAGCTACCATTCCCCACCTTGTCATCCGCTATGTCAATGATTGTATTGGGAGCGCCCACAAGGATATTGAACAGTTCATTAACTTCACTAACACCTTTCACCCGAACCTGAGTTCATCACAACCATCTTGGACACCTCCATCCCCTTCCCAGCCCTCTTAATCTCCATCTCCAGCGACCGAATATTCATGGACTACAAACTCACCAATTCCCACAACCACCTGGACGACATCTCCTCACATCCTGCCTCCTGTCAAAACTCTATCCCTAATTCCCAATTCCACCGCCTCTGCTGCACCTGCTCCCAGCAGGACCAATTCCACCACAGAACATCCCAAATGACCTCTTTCTTTAAAGACTGCAAGTTACCATCCCACATGGTCGATGGTCCACTTCTGCGCAACTATTCCACGTCCCGCACCTCTGCGCTTGAACTCCAGCCCCCCAATAGCATCAAAGATAAAACCCCACTGGTATCTCGTTTTCCACCTCACAAAACGTTGGAGTCATTACAAAGTCTTCCACCACTTCTGCCACTTACAAACGGACCTCACTATCCGGCCTTTTATGTTTAAATAATATTTGCGTTTCTTTGCATTTTCCTTTATTTTTAATATAGCTCCTCTTTGCATTACTTAATTCAACATCATTATATTTCTGGGCGTTAGTGTCCTTCCCCAACCCTATCTATATTCCAGAGAGACTATTCCCTTTGCAACTCCCTTGTTATGTCCACACCACCGATCAACCCACCCTCCATTCCCGACACCTTCGCCGCCAATGCAGGAAGTGCAATACTTGCGCCCAGACCTCCTCCCTCACCTGCATCCAAGCCACCAAATGATCTTTCCACATCCGACAGAGATTTAGCTGTAGTTCCACACACGTCATTAACAGTGTCTGTTGCTCTCAGTGTGGTCTCCTCTACCCTGGTAAGACCGGACGCCAATTTTTAGAACATTTCAGAGAACACCTGGGGGACATAAACATGAAACAATCGCACCGCTCCGTGACCAAACACTTTAAACCCCCCTTCGAGTTCCGCCAAGGACATGCAAGTCCTGTGCTTGCTTCGCCTCAAAACACTAACTATGCAATACCTGGAGGAAAAATGCCTCAACGTCCGCCTTGAGGCTCTCCTGCAACATGGGATAATTGCAGGTTTCACCAGATTCCTCATTTTCAAACTTCCATCTCCACAATGCAATCTTGAAATGCTCAGCCTCCTTCTTACCTATGCACTTCACCCTCCTCTCCGACCTATCATATTCACACCCACATTCATCAACCTATCGTATTCCCAACTAGCTTAGCCCAGCCCCACACCCCTCCCATTTATCTCTCAGCCACCATGAGTCTCATGCCTCATTCCTGGTGAAGGGCTTATGCTCAAAATGTCGATTCTCCTGTTCTTCAGATTCTGCCTCACTGGCTAAGCTTTTCCAGCACAGCGCACTTTGACTCACCCCTCAGTAATGGAGAATGTGAGGACTGCAGTTGATGGAGAGTCAGATAAGAAAACTCTGACCCTGGGAAAGCACAGCAGGTCAGGCAGCATGCGAGGAGCGGGAGAGTCAACATTTTGTGCATAAGCCCTTCATCATGAAAGCATTGATGTCTTCCATGATGCAAAGGATATTGAGAACTGTACTTGCTCAGGAAGCATCACTGTGTATAATGCCGTATGGAGACCATCTATGAAATGGAAAGCAGTCAATTCATTGGTTGAAGAGGACATTGTGAAAGGGACAAGTGGAGATAATTTACAAACTGTTTGAAGTACAAACATAAGGGTAGGTAAATCCCCTGGGCCAGACAGGATATACCCTAGTTTACTCCAGGAAGCGAATGCATCTATAGTGAAGATCTTTGCGTCCTCACGGTCCACTGGAGTGCTGCCAGATTTTGGAGGTAACAAATGTTACCTCCAAATTGGGAGGTATATCCCAGTTGGGATTGGCACTTCACACAGAGAGTGGTGGCTGTGTGGAATGCTCTGCCCCAGAGGGCAGTGGAGGCCCAGTCTCTGGATTCTTTTAAGAAAGAATTGGATAGAGCTCTTAAAGATAGTGGAGTCAAGGGGTATGGAGATAAGGCTGGAACAGGATACTAATTAGGAATGATCAGCCATGATCATATTGAATGGCGGTGCAGGCTCGAAGGGCAGAATGGCCTACTCCTGCATCTATTGTCTATTGTCTATTGTCTATTGGCATGAATTGGGATATCCATGCGAATTGCAGTCGGGTAAGTCTTATATCAGTGGTGGGCAAAGGTTTGGAGAGATGTCTGAATGACAAGATTTATAATTACTTACAAAACTGCAGTTTGATTAGAGATAATCAGCGTGGCGTTGTGAGGGGGAGATCATGACTCAAAAACATTTTCGAATTCTTTGAAGATGTGACAAAACACATTGATGAAGACAGAGCAGTGTATGAGGTGTACATGGATTTTTTTGCAAGGCCTTCGATAAGTTTCCCCATGGTAGGCTCATTGAGAAATTAAGGAGGCATGGGATACAGGGAAGCCTTGTCTTATGGAAAAAACAATTGGCTGACCCATAGAAGAAAGAGTGTGGTGGCAGATGGAACGTTTTCAGCCTGGAGCTCGGTGACCAGTGGAAATCCACAGCGATCTATTCGGGGATGCTTTCTGTGAGTTTCATAAATGACTTGCACAAGACAGTGGAAGGGTGTGTTAGTAAGTTTGCCGCTGATACGAAAGTTGGTGGAGTTGTGGATAGTGTGGAGCGCTGTTGTACGTTGCAACGGGACATTGACAGAATGCAGAACTGGGCTGATAAGTGGCAGTTGGAGCTAAAACAGTAATAGTGTGAAGCCATTCACTTTGGAAGGTTGGATTTGAATGCAGAAAACAAAATTAAAGGCTGGATTCCTGGCAATGTAGAGGAACAGTGGGATCTTGTGTTACGTGTGCATAACTCCCTCAATGTTGCCACCCAAGTTGATAATATTATTAAGAAGATATATGGTGTGTTGGCTTTCATTAGCAGGCTAATTGAGTTTAAAAGCCTCAAAGTTCTGCAAGACGTGAACTATAATTTTCAACTGAACAGTAATTGCATCATCTCTGAAAACAGTTGGGTTGATTCCATATTTACAGAACTAAAATATAAACTGTCAACATTTTATGACAAAAATGAGGAATGCATATTTTTTATATTGAATGAAATACTTTCTACCTGAACATTGTTTTGATCATAATTGCGTATTCATTACCAAATGAAAACATTGTCCCTCCAACATTTGGAAAGTGTTTGGACTCTGAATGATTTCGTGTTCAGAGTGAGCAAACAATTGAATGATTAAATAGAAATAACATTCTTACACATTAAACTATGACCCATCAATTCACTTTCTCAGAGAAATATACGAGCTTCAGTTATTTGTAAACAATGTAGAAATCGCAATAATTCAACATGCACCATTAATATTAACTCTAAATAATTGATTAGATTTATTAAATTTTCGCAAGCAATAATTTGAAAACTTGCAATTTTAGAATGAATGATATTTAATGAGAAATATAGTTAGTGAAAAAAACGATGAACTTATTTTCATGTGAGTGAAAAGTTAAGCCTTTTCAAACACTGTTATGTCAAAGCAATGAAATATTTGTTTTAGTGATAGAATAATAACAATTAACTTATTCATGCGTTTAGTAATAATTAGACTTCATAATGTTGTGGGGGAACTGATGTTGGACTGGGGTGGCCGAAGTTAAAAATCTGACAACACCAGGTTAAAGTCCAACAGGTTTATTTGGAAACACGGGCTTTGAGAGCAGGTAGGTACAATGAAGGAGCAGTGCTCCAATAGTTAGCACTTCCAAATAAATCTGTTGGACTTTAACATAGTGTTGTCTATTTTTGTTTAACTTCATAATGAAACTAACCTTGCAACACTTGCATTTTAAATGGTTTTGCACCAAATATAATCAGGTAATTTAGCAGAATTTACCACAGGAAGTAATCGGATACTGACCTTACGTCGTGTTAGATCATTGCTCTGAAACCTGTTACTTAACCCAAACACCCAGAAAAGCTCAACTCGCTTAATAATCCGTTAAAGTAGGACAGACAGAGAACTCATAATTCTACTATTTACAACTCTAAGCACCGTTTCCCTGAAATACTTATTACCTGCCTTCAACTCTATAACAACATACTATCCAAATAAACATGTACTAAAATTGCATCAACTTAATTTCAAAACCACACAGCGGTTTGTCGTTGTTGGTGTTTGACATCCCATGGGTGATTTTCGGGATTTTGGAACATAGAACTGAGAAAAGTACAGCACAGAACCGGCTGTTCGGCCCACAATGTGGTGCCGAGGATTATTCCTAACAAACGCACTCCTCAATTCACTACTGTCAATGTGCATGTCCAGCAATCACTTAATGATTCTGCCTCCACCATCCCAGCTGGCAACGAATTCCATGCATTCACAACTCTCTGTGTCAAGAACCTACTTCTGATTTCTCCTCTATAGCTTCCTGCTAATATCTTAAAACTATGACCCCTCGTGTCCTGGGGAAAAGTCTCTGATTATTGACATTATCCATGCCTTTCATTACCTTGTATACCTCGACCAGATCACCTTTCTTCCTCCTTCTCTCCAGAGAGAAACGTCTGAGTTTAGTCAACTTCTCTTCATAACACAAGCCCTCCAGTAAAGGCAACATCCTGGTAAACGTTCTCTGCACCTTCCCCAAAGTCTCCAACTGCCATTTCTCAGCCCAGTTCTACATTCTGTCTATGTCGCGCTGGATCTTGCAATAACCCTTGATACTATTAATGGCAACTGCAACCATTGTGTCATCAGCAAATTTACTAACCTACCCCTCGACCTCTTCATTCAAGTCATTTAAACAAACTACAAAGAGCAGAGACACAAGAACAGAACTCGATTGGCGCCACACACCACTGATCTCCAGGCAGAATATGTTCCATCTACAGACAGTCCCTTCCTTCTGGTAGCCAACCAATTCTGAATCAAGACAGCCAAATCTGCCAGTGTCCCATTCTTGCTGTCTTTATGAATGAGCCTACCTTGGGGCAACTTGTCAAATGCCTTGCTGAAGTCCATATTCACCATATCCACTGCTCGACCTTCATCAACCTGTCGTGCTACTTCCTCAAAGAACTCAATAAGATTTTTGAGGCACGACGTGCCCCTCACAAAGCCATGCTCACTGCCTTTAATCACGCTATGCTTTTCCAGTCATAAATCCTATCTCTCAGATTTTTTTTCCAATACTTTGTTAATCACAGACGCAAGACTGACTGCTCTGTAATTGCCAGGAATTTCCCTATTCCCCTTCTTGAATAGAGGAACAACATTCGCCTCCCTCCAATCCTCTGGTATGATTCACATGGCGAGTGAGGAAGCAAAGATCTTTGCCAGCGGCTTGGCAACATCCTTTCTCACTTCCCGGAGCAACTTAAGATAAATCTGGTCTCGCCCTAGGTACTTATCAATCTTAATGTTTGGCAAACCATCCAGCACACCAACTTCATAAATCTTTATCTGTTCAAGCCTGTTTCGCAGTTCCTCAAAGTTCTCATTCACAAGCAGTTCCCTTTCCTTTGTGAAAGCAGAAGCAAAGAACAAATTTAGGGCTTCCCTTATGTGCTCAGACTCTACCGACATGTTCCCTATGCTATCCCTAACCGGCCATAAGTTCTCTCTGATCATTCTCTTATTCCTCACGTATGAGTCACAAAGTTTGGAGTTCTCCTTAATCCTTCCGGCCAAGCCTTCTTTGTGTCCCCTTCTGGCTCTCCTCAGTCCATTTTTGAGCTCATTTACAGTAAGCCTGTAATCCTGTAAAGTTGTGCGAGATCCTTGCTTGCTTCACCTTACCTAAGCAGCCTTCTTCCTTTTGACGGGAACCTCCTCTGTTCTCGTCATCCAAACTCCATAATCTTACTGCTCCTTGCCTCTCTACAAGGAACAAATTTGTGCATTACTCGCAACAACTGCTCCTTTAACAAGCTCAACGTGTCTGTTGTGACCTTTCATTGGAACAATTGCTTCCAATGTACACTTCGTAACTCCTGTCTGACAGGCTCATAATTTCCTTTTCCCCAATTAAATAATTTCCATTGTAAACTGCTCCTTTCCCTCTCCAAGACTCAGGCAAATGTGAGGCGGTTGTGGTCACTGTCACCAAAGTGTTCTCCCATGATGACATCTGACACCAATCCTGGCTCATTGCCGAGCACCAAATCCAAAATTGCCTATCCCCTTGGCGTCCTGTCTACATACTGAGTAAGGAGGACCTCCTGAACACACCTGACAGAAGTGGTTCCACCTACATCATCTGCATGAAGGTGGATCCAGTCAATATTGGGAAAGTTAAAGTAACCATTAACAACAACTCTGCTACATCTGTATTTTTCAAAGATCTGCCAACCTATGCATTCTTCAATCTCTCCACGGCCATTAGGTATCTGCAGACACCCTCCAAATAGGTGACGGCTCCATAGCTGTTCCGAACTTCCACCCCTACTGACTCAGCCGACACAGCTTTTTCGACAACCTTCATTTCTGTAACTGTGATGCAATCTCTGATTGGCAATGCTTCATCCCCGCCTCTTTTTCTATCCTCCCTGTTCCCAGCGGGCCCTGCTTCTCTCCGCCCTCTCTCCTCACCCGTCTATTCGAAATGGAATCTCAACTCTCGAGATAAATCCTGTTTTTAAAGTGGGAAGAAACTGACCTACCCGGCAGCCCTCGCTTCACTCCGCCCAATTTCTTCGCCGCTCTATTCAAAATGGAGGCCCAACAACTTGAGGTAAGTCGATTGTTAAGTGCGAAAAAAAGACCTACAGCCCGCTCTGTTCTCTTCCGACTCTCCTCAGCACTCTGTTGAAAATGGAGGCCACACTCTCGAGTTAAGTACCTTTTTATGTGGGAAAATGATGTTTCATAAGAAAAAGGTACCTTTGGGAGAAAGTGTTTTGAATGGCATTGTCTCTCTAGATGGTAGCTGGTCTCTGTCGAACTTGCCAAACTTGCGGCTTCTTTATACCCCGAACATCGAATCGTCCCATTTGTTCGAGGTTGGCAAAAGCAATTAATTCAACTTCAAATCGGTTTTAGTATCCTTGGGGCAGTATTTAAACTGATTGACTAAATTCGAATGGTTTTCAAAACAGTATTTTCCTGGCAGATACCCTGACATTGACAGTTAGTCGCTCTCTGACTAACTCTCAAAATGCCGGCCTCTGTGTACCCTTAAGGTCAGAGCTTCTCATTGGTTTGATGTTATTAAAATAGTAAATTCAAACTTGAATGGGTTTTAGTGTCCTGGGGCAAAATGTAAACTGATTGGTTAAATTCGGATGGACACAACACCGAAAACTCAAGTCGGTTTTCGCAGATAAATGTTAAATATTTTCAATTGTCCAGTACCCTCTGAGACCACTAGTTAGTCACATGACAGATGTCTGAAAGCTCTCAGTGCAAAGCAGCTTTCATACTCGCTTAAAGGTACAGTGTATGACTTCATCTTCACAACAGTAGAATCTGTACATGATAGAGTACAAAACTTTAATGTGCAGGAGGAGGTCATTGGGCCACTGTGTGTGCATCACCTCCCGAAAGTCTTCCAAGCTTTCCCTTTTGACAGCCCTATCCCTCGAGACGTTTAAATTCATAACTTCGAAATATATATCCTGTTCTCTTTTGAATATTCATCCACAACTCTCCGAAGCAGAGCAGTCAATATTCTAACACCTGTCTCAATAAAGAAATGTTTCCTTACCTCACCCTGAGCTCTTTTTCCAGACAGTCTTGAAACTGGAACTCAGAGATGATGTAATGCCAACCAAATGAAACTATTCTTGTTTTATCCTGCAAATGATTTACATAATTTTGATCGCCACAATCAGTTCATATCTTTATTCTGCTCCAGGAACAATTAATCAAATTTCGTTGTCCCTCCTTTAACTAAATCCTTCATTCCAATTATGTTTCTGACTATTTATAAGGTTACTGGCATTCTCCTACGTTGTGATGTGTCTATCTATGTCTGTCTATCTATTTGTCTGTATGTGCGTGTGTGTGTGTGTGTGAGATAGATAGATAGATAGATAGATAGATAGATAGATAGATAGATAGATAGATAGATAGATAGATAGATAGATAGATAGATAGATAGATAGATAGATAGATAGATAGATAGATAGATAGATAGATAGATAGATAGATATACAGAGATTGTGAGTGAGAGAGAGAGACAGAGAGAGGACAAGTCACTATAATCTCTGGATTACTTCCCATGTCAAATGGTAAAGATCTAAGCATTGAGAAAATAGCGTAGTTTAAGATAAGATTAAAGAGCTAGTCAGGGGTGAGGGTTTCAGGTTTTTGTACCATTGGTATCCTTTCCAAGACAGGTGGGACCTGTACAAAAAGGACAGTTTGGACTTTAACCAGAGGAGATCCAACATCCTGGTCAGAAGTTTTGCCAGTGCAAGTCAAGTGGAGTAAACTAATAAACCAGGAGGATGGGAATCAATGCAGCAGGTCAGATATTGAGCGGAAGGTAGAGGTTAATAGAAGATCAGGTACAGCCAGTCTAATTACTATCGTGAGGGAAGGAATTGTGTCAGAATAAATGATAGAGGTGTGGTGTAGTTTTGCCAGGAATTTACAAATAAGGATGGATAGTGTGGGCGATGTGAGCGTGTGAGGTTTGTGAGATTAAGAAGCTAGTGCAGAACAAATTATTAAAGGGGTAAGACAAATAAATGAAACTATTTTAAAAATCTTGTACCTAGAAGTACGCAATTCTTCGAATGCAATCGATGAGCTGACAGCACAAACTGAGAAAACTGGGTATTACCTGGCAGGGATTATTGAAACATGATTACAGAAAATCAGGACTGGGCAGTTAAATGTCCAAGGGCATTCAGCATTCCAGAAGGATAGACGTGAAGGCACAGGAGGTGGAATTCATATATTTGTTAAGGGTGATATCAAGATTGTACTCCGAAATGATATTGGCATCAGGGAACAAAACGAAAATGAGTAGAGATACAGATAAAAAGCAAGGAAATAAATAACTTGGGAAGAGTAATTTTCAGCTACTGTGCCTCCTTCCCCCCTACCCGCCAAATATAATTCTGATGCAGAAAATAATGAGAGCTTGGAACAAGGACACAACCAAAGAATGAACATGCATTATGCCTCAATTAATCAATATCGCAAAGGTAGCCTCGAAGAACGATTAATACAGTGTATGAAGGATTATTTCTGAGAGCAACATGCCATGGAACCAATCTAAGAACAGGCTAATTTAGATTTGTGTCGAGGGTGTGATGCTGGAAAAGCACAGCCGGTCAGGCAGCATCCCAGGAGCAGGAGAATCGACTTTTCAGACATAAGGTGGACATTGAAAAGACGTCCCCTTATAGGACCGTCTCGAGCATTTCGTCATAAACATAGAGTGAGAGGAGGTCTGTTCAAGACTGAGATAAGCAAAAGCTACTTCTCTCAGAGGATTATCAATCCATGTAATTCATTACCGAAATGTGTCCTGAAGGCAGAGTCAATCCACAGAATGAACAAAGAAATATATATGTTTCTGATGAAATGCAGGGTAAAGAGTTGTCGGGATCAGAGAAAAATGCAGTTTAGACCTGGACAAGATTAGCTATGGTCATATGACATGGTGTCGTGGACAAGAATTGCCTACTCCCACTCCTAATTCCCATGTTTCAATATTGTTCCGCCGGCAGTTCTATGTTTTTTAGTCATTCTTAATTGTTGGGGTAGCAGGAACCGAGGGATTTGGTTGAGGAAGGTGCATGATGGCTCGGTGTATGAGGAATAAGACATACATGTGGAGATATGACCACAATCAGATCTTTTTGGTTGCCAGAGCAATCCTGGAATGGCCGTTTTTCTCATCCCAATTCATGATGTTTCATTGCATAGAGAAAACAAAATTAAAATGTTACAGTCAGACAGATTATCCTTAACTCTCATGTTCAGAAATATTGTGGCCAAACTGTCAGTTTGTAGCAATGCTCACATGTTTTGCTGCCAAGATTATACAGGCAGGAGTGTGGAAAAACGCAATAAACCAGGTAACATCAGGAGGTGGAAATGTCGACGTTTCGTGTCTTTGAAAGGGAAAATGACTGTTTCGGTTGGAAACGAAGAGAGTTGACCATTAGTTCGAGATCTAAAGTTTCTTTTCTGCAGCTGCAGCCTTGGAACTGGGTGATGGGGCTGCAAGAGACAATAAAACTGCAAATGCTCGAATCCAAAAGAGACAGACTGGAAGTGTAAGACCACAACAAGTCAGGCAGCTTCAGAAGGTGGAGAAATCGACGTTTCTGAATTGCACCCTAATATTGACTTGTCCACGTCCTAAAGCTCCCTGTCCTGCTTTGTTCTTCCAGCCTCCTGACTATCTATGATGGGGCTAAAAACTGATAGTTTGGCCACTGTGATGAAAATGTTATATTGTAAATTCCACTGGAGTGTGGCCATAATATCTTATTTTTGACAAAAGCAAACTCTGGTTCTATTATGGAAGAATATAAACATAGAAAATTTACGAAAGTGAAGATAAGAAGTGGACATCAGTCTATTGTCACGAAATTGATGTGTAAAATGGCAAACTTGTGAAACTGGGGTGACACTGATGCCCTTTGAAGATGTAAATTGCTTTTCGTGCGTAAACGAGAGAGAAAAAAAAGTCTGTGGGTAAGCAGTTTTTAGGTGCCCAAATTGACACAATGTAGAAAAGCCATTCAGTTATTCGGTTCAAGCAGCAGTTTTACCCAGACAACAGTTTCAATTCAGCCAATTAATTTTAAAAAGTACTTGGAGATGAATGATCCATTTTAGTGTTAACAATCTGAAATCAATAATATTATGAGAACTTGTTCTGTCCACGGGGGATACATAAGAGAGGGGCAACTGGATAGATCTGGAGAGTCAACTGCCATCTGAAAAAGCAGTGACAGCACAATGTCTTCTGAGGAAGAAATATTAGGTTTGCATATGAATTCTCCCTGCTCTGAAGAAAAGGCATTATCCATCTGTAAATGCACACAGCAGGCTTAACAAATACTCTTGACACTAAAAAACAAGCGAGAAGGCATTTCAGATGCTGGAAGACTGCGGAAGGAGATACATAAAGTTCAGGAGAATACATTCTGAATTATCTTTGAGAAACGAAGTTTTAATGTATTGCCCTTGTTAACAATGGAGCTGTTAGTAGAACCTGTGTTTTTGAAGCAGAATACAAGTAGAATCTTGTTAATTGCACAAAAAGTACTTAAGTATGGAGTGATTATTCAGTTTGTTAGCACTTTGCTCACTGTCAGAGTTAGAATCAGAGGATCCCTACAGTGAGGGAAAATGCCCTTCGGTTCAATAAGGCCACACCGATCCTCCCAGCACTTACCCAGCTGAATTCATTCCTCTACTCTACTATCCCATACTTACCGCTGACAAATGAACCTCACTTACAATATTGGCAATTAAGTATGGCCAATTCACGTAACCAACCTACATGCATACATGGGAGAACGGGTAAACAACACACAGACAGTCGCCCGAGACTGGAATCGAACCCACTTCCTTGTCACTGTGAGGCAGCAGTGATAACCACTGAGCCACCATCCCGCACCTCGATACATAGATAGTCATGTTTTTACGATGCAATGCAATTGTTAACGCCTTCTGAAACAGAATAGATTCATAAGTAGGGAAGATTTTCTGCAGTTTTGCAGGGAAATAGTGGGACCACATCGAGAGTGCTGTGAGCATAATGACATAAAAAGCAGTCTCGAAAATATTCATTCAACTGACTCCTGTGAGGAGCATTTATCTCAGGATAAAGTCTTGTCCAGATTACCCCTGGATCGATTGGAGTTCAGACAAATGGCACATGATCCCGTTGAAATTTATAATATTCTAAGCACTATTTTCAAGTTGAACGCTGAAACAATATTTCAATTCGTGCAAGAGATTTCCAGAAATGAATGGACTGTGAAACTTGAGAATATCCCAGTGAAGGAGATGGTGATTGTTTTAACCTACTCAAAGGGTCGTGCGTTTGAGAAACTCTCTTCCCAGAGAATGAGAGAAGGTAACACATTGATTATTCTTTCCACCGACGCAGTTTATTGGCGAAGAATGATGCATTAAGTCGTGGCAGGAATGTGTGATGGAGACCACAATCAGATCATCGACGATATTATTGCACGGCGGACTTAGTTCAAGTTGTCCAATCACTTACTCCTGATCTTAGTTTCTCCGTTTCTATTGTTGTTAGATACGAACAAATAATGAAAGCATTCTCTTGGCTATAATGACTATCCCTATCTGAATGACGAGCAGAACTTCTAAATGTGATTTTTAAACAGCACTGGGAAATCACCTGTGGAAGTTTCATGGTGTTACCGAAGGTCAGATTTTTAGGACAAAGTGAAGGCTTATTAAAACTGCTTTAGGAATCAGATCAGGTCGAATGGATGACTTTAATAGTGCAGATTATTTCCTTTGTTTTTTGCTGTAAATTCAATCAACGAGACTAGCATTTATTGCCTGTGACTAATTTCCATTCAGAATATGCTGGTGAATCGCGGTGATCCTCGTGGTGCAGGGACATTAACAGATATGTCTCAAAGAGCAGTACACGATTCTGTGCAAGTGACAGTGAAGGGACAAGCCAGGATGTTGTGTGATCATGGAGATTGTATTCCTCAACATGTGCTGCTAACAGCGATGGAATAGTGAGATTACATCATTCGATTTTAACATTGAAGGTCATAGAGCCAAATTGCGTAACAATAGGCCCAACATATCTTTTCCAGCCAAAAACCAACAAGCTACATTCATCCCACTTACCTCGAGAACTGGAGCCCTGTAATTTTAATTGCTTATTCAGCTGCTTCGTAAATGCTCTGTTGCATTCTATTATAGAATACAGAACATAGACCAGTACAGGCCCTTCGGCCCTTTGTGTTGCACCGACCTGTGAAACCAATCTGAAGCCCTTCGAACCTACACTATTCCAATCTCGTTCATATGGTTATCGAATGACCATATAAATGATGTTAAATTTGGTGGATTTGCTACTGCTACATACAGGACTTTCCATGACTCTACTACTCTCTGAGTTATGGAACAATCGCTGACATCTGTGTTATATCGATTGCCACTCAATTCCAAGTTATAACCCCTCGTGCTAGTTATCACCATCTGAAGAAAAAGGCTCTTGTTATCCAATCATCAGATTAGATTCTCTACAGTGTGGAAACATGCCCTTCGGCACAACAAATTCACACCGTACCTTCGCAGAGTAAACCACCTCTACTCATTCCCCTACCCTATATTTACCCATCGCTAATGCACATAACACAATGAGCAAATAACCCGATATGACGAAACCGGAGCACCTTGAGGAAACCCACGCAGACACGTGGAGAACGTGCAAACTCCACACAGGAATCTAACGCGAGTACCTGGCGTTGTGAGGCAGCAGGGCTAACCACTAAGCCATCGTGCCACTCCTCAATAAATTAAAATTTACATTATACGTCTCAATTAAGTTACCTTTCAAACTTTTTGTACCAAACGAAAATAGCCTCAGTTCCCTCAGCTTTTAATCGTAAGATCTTCCCTCCAACATCCTAACAAATCTGCTCTGAGCCCATCCCGAACCTTCCTCATTCTTCCTATAATGCGACAATCAGAATTCTACACAACACCCCAAGTGCGGCCACATGAAAGCTTTGTACAGTTGAAACATGAACCTGTGACCTGAGTTGTCAGTTGGTCTTCCCTTTGAATTTTGCACAAAATGGTTTCTGCAAATAAATCAGACAATTTCGGAGACAGTGACAGGTTCATCAGATCAACGAAATATCTATGCAGTCTTCAATAATTACTGGAAAATTGAGTTTTCTTTTCCATTCGTTTGGGAATTTAACGGAGCTAGGCCAGCATTAATGGCCCGAGAGAGGTTCCACTTCAGTTGGCATTGTTAATCTGCTGTTGGGATGGTGTCACAGCAGTGTATCTTGTGTGTCAATGCTGCAGTGAGTCAGTATTACTGGTGATGAATGGAATGTTAAACAAGCCGCTTGCTTTCTCCTCGGTAGCAGTTTTTCCAGGTACCAAGATGTCTTTATTTTCTCTCCCTACCTGTTGCCATATAGATAATGGGTAGATTTGGTGGCTCTTATGGAGGTGAGTTACTCACAACAGAATTACTAGCACCTGAAATGTTGTTTGTGCATACCTGGTTCAGTTAAATTACTGATCAATAGTTACACACACGATATTTATCGTTGGATTTTGTTTATGCCACTGATTACAAAGGAAGGCTTTTGGATTCTCTTCTCTATGAAAGATTTTACTGCCAGGCCAAATTAAAGAGCTATTCTTGTTTGCTGCTCATCAGCAAAATCTATATCATGTCCACATATTTCAGAATAGGGACACAGCCTGCTGCAGTACCTGAGGACTGTAATATGGTGCTGAAGAATGGGTTTGGGTTCAATTGGGACACTAGTATTTCGCTCCTGTCTCAATGTGGTCTGTCACAAATTCTAACGTTCTATTTGGAATCAAAATTTCAAGTAACAGAAACTTAGAATTGGATCAAGGAAACAGTTCGCAAAATGATTTGGTCTTGGATGTTGAGGTGGAGTGGGGTGGTGAATGCTGTGATGAACAGGAAGACACAGGAAAACGTCCTGCTTGTCGAAGCGAACGCCTGGTAAGGGATTTGTTTTGATTCAAAGAAATAACAATGTTAAAGTTGGAAATTCGATTACAATGAAGGAAAAGCTGCATCCATGAAATTGCTGTTGCTAAAATAATTGGGGGAAACATCTGAAATAATGTTTGTCCTGTTGTTTGCCGATATTTGCACAGAGCATGTGAATTATCCTGGATATTCCCAGAGATTGCCGGGCTGGTGTAGGTTGAGTAAATACTGATGCTTCATGAGGTTATGCTAGTTTGTAACATAGTCACTGATTGATTGCAGACAATGGAACAAACCAGCAAGTATCATTGGTTATTTCTTCAGAATGTACCAGAATGTTCATGGCTGAAACTATATAGAATCATACAATGAAAAAGAGGCCTATTGAGTCTGCACCAACAAGTACATATCCAAAGGCATTGAAAAGTTTGTGAAGTAGCTGTCTCGACCGTAGTCCGAGGCAGTGCATTCGAGACACATACCACCATCCCGGTTCCAACTAAATTCCACATGTCCTCTCTCAATTTCATCCCTCTTACTTTAAATCTTTGTTCCTTTGTTATTAACCCTTCGACTAAAGGGAGCAGCTGTTGTCTGTTCAGCCTGTCCATACACCTTCTGCTTTAGTACACCTCCTCAGCCTTTCCTTTTGCAAAGAAAAGCCGAGCAAACTCCCCTCCCCTTCATAGTTTGAGTACTGTCTTATCTTGTTACTTCTGCTGTGCATCATCTCACATTTATCAGCGTTATATTTTATTGGCCATTGATCTGGCTATATGCATAATCGGTTTGCTCGGTCCTGTAAGCTAACACTTCCCTCCTCACTGCGATCCACCCGGCTGATCATTGTGTCATCTACAGCATGATTTATCATTCTACTGCCCCCATCTTCCGCATTCTCAACATCATCAACATTATTTATGAACATCACAAGCATGCCTTTATTTCCTTCCTGTTCTTCAGTTGTTATTCACAGAAGAATTAAGAATTCCAGTCTGTTGCTGTTCTTACTTTGGTGAATTTACAGAGTGAGTAGTTAAGGTCATTTATAAGGGATCCACAAATAGCATTTCTAACATTGAACTGAATTCACCTTTTACACTGTGCCCCACTGCATGTTGTATTCATTAAGCTTGTAAATAATTTAGGATGGACTGGGGTTTGGTACCTTGCGATTCAATATTTGTACTTTACATGGCACTGGGCTGTATTGTTTGTCAATTTCGCTGCAGTAGTCAGAACTGAAGAATTTTGTCATCGTCAAGATGGACACAGGCTCATTCATTGTTTGTTGACTGGACGAGTGAGATGAGGATAAAGATTCAATTAGATGGCACATTCTAGACAAATTTCAGAAGATGAAATTATATTGTCATACTTCGTTTGAATTGGCAGTAACTTCTGAGAACAAACGCCCACTGTTGCACAAATTGTGAAAAAAAACTTCAAAAATGTTGAGAGACCACAACAGAGGCGAACTCGATGGAGACACCGAAATACAGAATGAATGCACAATCTCAACAAGAATCACGTGATACAAAACAGGTAGAAGAAAGCTTTTCTTAATTTTCAATGATTTTCCTGAGCAAATGTTTTCTCATCTGATCTCGCTTCTCCAAATGTAAGCCTTTCTTGCCACTAAAACTACATCTGCCGCTCCTCCTCCTCTTTCGTATTGTTTCTTTAATTTCCGACTTTCCTTAGACGATCCCCTCTGCTGCTACGTACCTTCTACAAACGATTTCCCTTCACACAATTCTTCTGCCGCTCACAACTGCAAGTTACACCAATTGCCCAGTTAGTCTCAATTCCCACGGGCCATCCGTTTCACTTTTTTTAATTTTCAAAAGGGAAGATGGAATCTTTTGGCTTCTGTGTTGCTATTGATCATCAGTAAATGATGACACTGAGATGATCAATGTGTAAAAGAATGAGGCAATGGTGTGTGTCTGCCACTGCCAGATGCAACATGAACCGGGTGGTTTTGTTGCCCGTGGCACAGAGTGCAGCTTCTTTCCCTCTGTCTGTCACAGCACTTAACCAAACAACCTCATCACAATTAGAACAATCCCTGCTCAGAATCAGAAGTCCAAACATCAGTATTCCTTAAAACATTGTGAAGACAGTGAGCACATTGATCAAACAAGATGTATTCTGCCCTTTTGTTCTTTATTATTTTAGCTGATGTTCCAATGTCATTTGAGGTGGGACCAAAGTAACTTCCATCATTATCAAAGTACAATTTGACTGCGATCAATGGGAATCGGATGGAAACTCTGTGTTGGTAATTTCCTCAGTGAGTAATGGTAAACCAATTGTAAACAAGTTGTCTTCCAAGTAACATGCTATTTTGAATGAGGACTAATATATAGTTCTTTCATTAACATTTGCTAAAACTCTTGTAATCACCTTCAATCTGTGTGTGTATCTACACCACTTAAACAGAGGCGATTCAGGAAGGCAGATCCCCAACATATTCCCCAGAGCTTATTGGGGATGACAAATAAATTCTCTCTTGCTAGTGCCTTCCAAAACCATGGTTGAACTTGTCCTGTAAAAATATCAACATATATATTATGTTTTCACAGTTTGGTCTGAAGTGTCAGGAATGTCAGATCTTGCTGGTTGAGTGTTACCCCAGTGTACACAGGACATTACAATAAGATTACGATCCCGATTGTTTTGAGTTAGTTACTTGCTGACGACAGATCATGCGATGTCAGTCATACTGAGTTCAACATTTTTCTCTGTCCAACAGCATCACGGCCCATTGTCTCAAGGCTGCACCACTCTGCAATTCTGTTTCATCCTCTTGCACATTCACGTTGCAAACCGTTTTCCTTTCCTTTCAAGCATCAAAGCCTACAATATGCAATAACCTTGGGATGCCCATGGCCCTCTGGAGCCTTCCCCACCTCTCCTACCGTACACTGTACTCCATCCCCTCCCCCAACCCCACCTCCTGTCATATATTCACCATCCCTCCTAACCTTCTACTCTCAGATGGAGAATATTCAGGACTCGACGTCCGGCAAATGTCTCATTTTAATCCCTTGCGGCCCCAAATTAATAAGTTTCGGGCACGACATGACGTTGAATTCTCCTTCCACTGTCTTCTCTCCCATGTCTACATCTTTGGACAAGAGTACTCTCTGCGTCCAACAGACTACATCTGCCAGCACCAACACCCTTCCTCCAACTGTGCCCTTCCCTCTGCGCTTTTCCCTGCACTCGATCTGTTTATTGAGAACATTTGTTGCGTAAGTTTCTCTGTTTCCCCTTCTCCCAATCGAATCTATCACCCTCTGCACAGATCTGTGCGTTTAGACCCGAGCCTGGTTGTGCTTTGAAGCCTGTGCCAATAAGGGTGGTGCTGTTGTGGTCTGGTGTACTGACCTCAACATTGCAGGGGCTGAGCGCCAGCTCATAGATACCTCTTCCGATCTTTCCCTGGATCATGACTCCACCATGGCACATCAGGCCATTGCATCAACTGCGATAACTGACTTCATTTGATTTGGTCATTTCCCATCCCACCAATCAGCCCACAAGCTGATGATTCACTAACAGAACAGTTCACTTCCATCTTCTCCAGAAAACCCACAAACAGAACTGCCCAGCGGACCCATTGCTTTAGCCTGCTCCTGCCAGACAGAGATCATGTTCTGCTAACATGACTATCTTTTGTCCGGTCCAGCCCCGGCCTACGTACATCCATGATTCCCTTGACAGTAGACAATAGCTTTATCGTTTTTTGTTACTATTTCCCATGCAAGTACAATCCCTTTATACGCCTATCACCCACCAGGTGGTCTCAGGGCTCTTCCTGGAATAAAGGCCTGAATCACAACAAGTCACCACCATCTTCCTCCGCCTACAGAATCCACACCCTGGTCAACTGCTCTTTTGAACTTCTCTCGGTTTCTACAGTTTCGGGACTGGCGTGAGGGCATCCCTTTGCATGTTGGTACAAGTTATCCAAGTCTCTGCAGCCGATACTCCACAAATCCCTGTTCTTGAAATCTACTACCAACCTAATTTTGCAAGTCCACGTGCATACTGTAATATGCCATGATCACTGTAGCTTTGCGATTCCAACACATCTTTTCTATCACCTGGTGAATCTTGCATCCCAGCTCTTGACTACTGTTTGGAGGCCTGTACATAAGTTTAACTATGTTTATTTTTTACGTATTTAGTTCCACAATTCTATCATCACAGATTCTACACCATCTGACCCTCCTTCATTCCCTCTTATGAAGTCTATTTCATTTCTTGCTAATAAGGCAAACCAACACTGTCTGCCCACCTGCATATTTTGTCGATGAACTGGATAGCTTCGAAGGTTCCGCTCCCAATACTGATCGCCTTGCAACCACATCATACCTGCCAACCTCTACCTGCGACACAAGTGCGTTTACCTAATTCCTTTTCTTTAATGCTTTCAGATATATCACATTCAGTTCTGTATTAACCACACGCTTCTTGTGGTCATTCAATTACCCGATGTGCTTCACGTTTGATTATCAAACCCTTTCCAAACACTGTCTTTTTTTTGTCTGTGCTGGACATTTTAATAACCTCTCCTGAGGTCCGCACACTTACCTACCCTTTAATCAGGTTTTCAAAATTCCCCTATATCTGATATCATTCCCCCCCTTCACACAGAAGCTCCATTGTTAATTTAAAGCCTTTTTCCAGCCCTAGCATTGAGATTCACTTCGTCTCTGGTTCCAGCACGATAAAGACAAAGACCATCCTTCCCCAATACTGGTGCCTATATCCCAAGAATTCAAACCGAGTTTTCCATGACAATTATTGAGCCACGCATTTATCTGCTTTTTCTTGTTGACACTGCGCCAACTAGTTCGTGGCTCAGGTCGTAATCCAGAGGTTATTACATGTTTGGGTCTGCTTTTAACATAACTCCTAGACGTTCATATCCTTCAGCAGAAATTCTGCCGTCGTTTCAATCTTTGTCGTTGGTGTCTACGTGTACCCTCTGAGATATCCCGAACCCAAGCACCAGAGAGGCAACATAACCTTCAGCATTCTCGATCATTGGAACAGGGAAAGGTGTACGGATGTAAGTTTGCTCGCTGAGCTGAAAGGTCCATTTTCTGACCTTTCATCACCATACTAGGTAACATCTTCAGTCAGCCATCGGACGAAGCTTCGTCTGGAGGCTCACTGCAAATATTATCTAGTATGGTGATGTAACGTCTGAAAATGAAGCTCCCAGTTCAGAGAGCAAACTTGCATGCAGAACCTCAATCTGAGCTACAAATCTTCTCAACACACGGTCAGAGAAAGGTGTCACTGCCTCTAACTATGCAATTCCCGACTACAAAAACATTTCTCTTCTCTTCCCCTAATTGACTGGCTCGCTGTATCCATAGTGCAGTAGTCAGGCAGCTCATTCTCCTGCTCGTCCCCATTCCTGTCCACACAGGGAAAAATCCTCATAAAGAAGATTAGGCGCTCAGGTTCCCGCAACGTTACCCTGGATCCCTCTCCCTTCCTGATTCACAGCCACTCCCTCCATTTCGCTAAATTTTAGTTGGTTAGTCCAAGGAGTGTGACTGTCTCCTGTCACCAACATCAAGATCACTCTCCTTCCTGATGTGTTGCAATTTCAAAAGGTCAAACTCCAGCTCAACGACTCTGAGGCAGCAACCAACACTCGCCACAGAAATGTTAACTGGGAACCAGAATGGGGTCCACCAGCTCCCACATCATAAAGAAGTAAAACATCACCTGACAGTCCATTCTTATTTTATTTAATTAGTTTTGTATTTGATTGTTTTTACATTTTCAACTGTTTTTGTATCACCACCTATGCAAGTTGTAATGAATAAATTAACAATATTCAGTGAACACTGAATCAAATTTAACAGACCTTCTATTAGCCACTCAAATCTCAGTACTACATTGTCAAACCTGCTCATTATTTTCTGAAAAGTTCTGACAGACTTGTCACGCAGGACCTCTACGTGACTAAGCCATGCAGATTCAGTCCTATTTTACCATGCACCTTCAAGGTATCTGAAATCTCAACGTTAATAATGGACTCAATACCCTAGTAATGACTGATGACAGGCTAACTGACCTGTAATTATTTGTTTCTTTTCCTTCCTTACCTACTCAGAGATTTTGCATTACCCATCTTCCAGTTCTTTGAGATTCTCCCAGGTGAGGTATTCCTGAAAATTCACGAAAACCTCTACAATCTCCTCCCATATATCCTTCAGAACTTTCTGTTGTCATCCTTCCAGTCTTTATAATTTACCCATCTTTGAACATTCCAGCTTCCCCAGCACCTTCTTCTCAGTGCAGATCACCACACTCATCTCGAGCATTGACTCTCTTGAGATTCTGAAATAAAACTGGTGTCTTCCATTCTGAAGACTGATGCAAAGTAGCTATTCAGTTCATCCACGAATTGTTCGCTCTACGTTTCTCCATAGACAGCCTCATGTTCTAGTAATCCAATATTCACTTTTGCCCCCTTCCTTTTATATAAGTTAACCAAAGTCCTGCAATCCCCGTTTCTGTCGTGAACTACCTTACATATTTCATATTCTCCATCTTATTGCTTCTTAATTGCCATCTGCTGCTTTGTAAAACGTTCCCAATCTTACGCAGACCGAACGAATGTGTTCCACTGAACTGACTGTCGAAAACAAGCATGAAACTAGACGAATCCTATTAACCATCTTGGGCTGACATGGTGACACAGCACTGCTGCCTCACAGCTCCATGGACCTGCTTGGATTTCCATTCCCAGGTGCCCGTCTGTGTGGAGTTCGTGCTTTCTTCCCGTGCCTGCATTCGAAGCATTAACTCATTTACTCTCTCCACAGTATGTCTTTGTATGTGTTTTAGGTTTCGGCCATTTGCAGTATTATTGCTTTTGGTCGATGGAGAAATGCGGCAAATGCCACTCGTTTGTTGTAAAAGCGGTCCTGCTGCTCAGGCTGGCTTGGGCGTTTGGGAATCTTGCCCAGCCAATTACGTGAGTGCAGTGTCCATCGTCTCCCACTTCACCTCTCTCAGTCCCCCAGTAATTTCGTCACTGCATGCAGCTTTGTCTTGTGCCACTCTGAGGACTCCCCATAACCCATCACCTATCGCTGGATACTCCTTACTTTGGGCTGTGCACGAAAGTCACTGGTCACTTTCTGACCCGCTAGTGATGCTGGATAAAGATCCTGCCAGTGAAATGAACAGAATAGCTAAAATCTCATTGAACAGCAAAGCAGAGGAAACAGGCTGAATGGCATCCCTGCTCTGATATTTTCTGTTCTTCTGGATTAACTTCAGTTTTTTTTTTTGCCTCGTCCATCTGCAAATCAATATTAAATAGATATATCTTGTCAAACAGTTTTCGTGGACTTGATATAATCAGATCTTGTCCTCATTAAATGATTCAATGGAATCTTCTTTCATGGTTTTGAGGTCACATTTAATTTATATTATCAAATCTAACCATTGAAAAAAGGGGTCTTGGCAGAGTTATGCTTAATATATATATGGATTTGGGAGAGATTCGAATATGCCACATTGCAGTGAGGTTAAGAACAGGAGAGTGGTGCAGTTATATACATGGCAAAAGAGCTGGTAGACGAGGTAGTGCTTCCGATATGTGGATCAATGGGTCGGTAGCCCCAACACAAGAAGGACGAGATGCACCAGAACTGGCGCCAATCTCCTGGCAGGTAGGTTTGATATTGCCACTCAGGAAGGTTTAAACTTGTGTGATGGAGGAATGGGAACTAGACAAAAAGCTAACAAGGGCAGTGGCTGAGGAAGTGTTGGAGACTAACACCAGTACAGATAAGACCAACAATAAACAGACAGAAGTTACTGATCGAAATGGTAGTGACAGTCTGAAGTGTACTTTTTTAAATGTAAGCTTCACGAGAATTGTCCCAGCAACGAAACGCCATACATATGAGGACTTTCAGGGTTTTGGGTTTGATGGATATTAGAAGAATGTGGGCGGATCTAATTGAAACTTGCAGAATCCCGAATGACCTGGACAGAGTAGATGTTGGCATGATGTTTACAAACAGACAGACAGACAGACAGACTAGGGTGAGAGGGCAAATCCTTTAAGAAAAGGGAGTCCTTTCCAAACGGAGATAATGAAAAATTATTCAGCTAGAGAGTGTCGAATCTGTGGAATTCGTTGTCACAGAAGGCTGTAGAGGCCATGTCATTGAGTGCATTTATGACTGAGAGAGATAAGGTTTTTGATTGCAAAGTGGATCAAGGGTTACGGGGAGAAAGCGGGAGAATGGGGTTCAGAAACTTAGAACATAGAACATAGAATAATACAGCGTAGAAAAGGCCCTTCGGCCCTCGATGTTGCTCCGACCTGTGAACTATTCTCAGCTCGTCCCCCTACATTGTCTCAAAATCATCCATGTGCTCATCTAAGGATTGTTTTTATGCCCTCTCGTACAAGCTGACGTCATTATCCGAGGGAAAGGTCTTTCAATGTCTACCCTATCTCATCCTTTGATCATCTTGTATGTCTCTATCAAATGCCCCCTTAGCCTTCTACTTTCCAATGAGAACAGACCCAAGTCTCTCACCCTTTCCTCTTAAGATCTTCTCTCCAGACAAGGTAACATCCTAATAAATCTCCTCTACACCTTTTCCAATGCTTCCACATCCTTCCTGTAATGTGGCGACCAGAATTCTACACAGTATTCCAAGTGTGGCCTCACCAGCGTTTTGTATAGTTGCAGCATGATATAGCTGTTCCGCAAATCAATCACTGTACAAGTGAAACCTAACACACCGTATGCCTTCTTAACAGCACTATCCACCTGGGTGGCAGAGATCTATGCACATGCACTCCATGATCCCTCTGCACATCCACACTACTAAGAATCTTTCCATTGACCTAATACTCTGCTTTCCTGTTATTCCCCCCAAAGTGCATCACCTCACATTTAGCTGCATTGAACTCCGTTTGCCACCACTCAGCCCAATTCTGCAGTTTATTCAAGTCCCCCTGCAACCTGCAACATTCTTCAACATTGACCACTACACTACCGACTTTAGTGTCTTCTGAAAATTTACTAATCTATCCACCCGTGCCTGCGCCTAAGTCATTTATAAAAACGACAAACAGCAATGATCCCAAAACAGGTCCTTGTGGCACACTACTAGTAACTGGACTCCGGACTGAATATTTTCCATTAACCACCACTCGCTGTGGTCCTTAGTGGCGTTTCAGGCTTGGATATCATTAGCATCGAGGATCCAAAATGCAGTTTGAAGTATTCAATGTGATTACTATCCCATCCTCGCTGCACTTGCTGCTCCTTGTGAGGCATTCTGCTTGCCGATTAAACCGGGTTGAACTGAATTTCTGGACATGCAATGTATATTTTGGAAAGTGAAATCTTCAGTGACATTCAAAAATTTCTTTCCTTTTAAATTATAACTATCAAGTTAATATTTCCAAATTACTAACTGATATGCGAGGAGGAATCAGACTGTTCTCAAACTCAAAAATCCTTTTTGGCCTGCACATATTTACATCTCCGTAACCTCCCCGCTCACCTATCCTGACCAGTACCACCATTATGATATCCCAGTCTCGTCCTCAGCCTCAGTGCAGCTCCTGAATAAATCATAATTTGTGCCTTTGTTAAATCGGGATTCAACTATTTCAAGTCGCGTTTACTCTGCACAGAATCTGAAAGATGAGAAGACTGTTTATGGTGCTCAAGTCATTGACTAATTATCTGGAGCCACAGAATAACAATCGGTTGATAGCTCATGAAAGAAATCGCTGGAATTTTAAAGCAACCATTATTATTTGTTATAAAAAAATCCTATTGGTTTCCTCATGTTCTTCAAAGAAGGAAATGGGTCATCCTTCCCTGGTCAGGTCTCCATGTGACTGCGAACCCAGCGCAACGTTTTTTATTCTTTACTGTCCTGAGGAACAGTTGAAACATCCACTTACTTCAAGATAGGCATAACATACTGGACTGACCAGGGCAGCACACGGCCTTGAAAGAAGAACAAAAGGAAAGATAGCTCCTTTCTTCTGCCTGTTTCTGTATTCTGACAACTCATCTCCATTCAGGTAGGTGATCATTCCCTCTTCTAGGCGTATTCTACCTCATTGAAATTCTTCCCGAGAGTGATGTTCATCTCCATAGGCAGCTCTGGTAATGGTATTATTGAAGCTGACATACAGATGGAAGGAACTTGCAAATTCCATGTCAGTAGTAGTGCATAGAGAAGGAATGGTTTTTCAAGCCATAAGAAAGAAACGGAGACAGCTGGGGAGGGGAGGGGGCGGCGATAATCGTTATAATCAACCTTGAGAGTGTTGTTGATACAGTATTTGGGGTATTGTATACAAATTTTATCTCCTTTACAAGGAATGACCTCCTTTCCACAGAGAGACTGCAAAGGAGTATCAACAGACGAATCCCTGAGTTGATCGTACCATGAGGACGGACTGAAGATTAATTTGTAGCGTTGTGGGAGAATTAGATTTTATTGCATTGACCCTTGAGGGGGATCAACATTTGTTATATACAGGCAGCGAGAAGGTGATAAATTCCAAAGTTTTTTTAAAAAATCAGTTCACATGATTCTCGGTAGTTTAAGTGGCATCCACCCCAACTCCCCATGTCGATTGAGAGAGAGAGAGAGAGAGAGAGAGAGAGAGGTCCAGTCTTTGATTAAACCGGTCCCACATTAATACAGTTCAGTTGGTGTATGATCCTGCACATGTTATTTACAACCAATAGCAGCCACATTACATTCATTCTAAAACAGTTAGATATCCCCCCCCCCCACCACCCCAGTTTCTTACCTCCATGCAGAACATGCGTCTGTCTTCTCGGAGATGGAAGATGTGTCCTTGAGACTTGACACAAAACATTTTGGCTTAACTCCTCACTGCCAGCAACCCATGTTAAATTATCATGTGTTGAATAAACAATGGAGCCACGATTAGCATTATGGATTCACCTATCAGTGCAGTCTCTGCTCCATTGGTTTGAACTGTTGGAGCATCAATGACATCCTCTTGTTCCTGTATCTGATCTTGAGTGTCTGAATACGCTCTTCCGGGTCCCCTTGGAACCGGTTGAGATGCCTGTTTGAGTTCTGCCTGTTCCTGATTCACAGTTCGATGCATTGACCACGTTCCTTCTCTTCCTGAGTAACAGTCAAGGGGTTTGAATGGGCAGTCACTGTTCCTGTTCAGTAGTTTCGATGGGTTAAATACTTTTCACATATCCGCGTGGAACCAACTTGAAATGCTGAATGAGCTCCAATTTTAACTGTGGAAATGTGCAGGGTCTGTCAGTGCTGTTACATGAATGTTGCCAATATTTAAACAGCATAAGCCTGAATGTGTCCAGGTTTTGCTGCACATGGACAGATTGCTTCAGGAACTGAGGGTGTAAGATTGTTTGTTCAATTCTGAACATTGTGTGATCTTCAGTGACCATCTCCACTTCTGATTTCATGATGGGGCAAAAACATTGATGAAGCAGCCAAAGATGTTTCTGCTGAGGTAGCTACGCTAATGATCTCCCGAAGAGATGTCGTGGGACTGAAAAGGTTGATGTCCACCAACCACGAACATCATCCTTTGGGCGCTGGATGACCACAAACAGAGGAGAGATTGTGCCTGATTCCGATTAAATTTAATTTTGTCAGCGTTTCTTCATACCATCCTGAGTCAATTTTTGCCTTGATATCACGGTTTGTCACTCTTCCCTCAGACCCTGTATTCACCTCCTTTGAATATATCAATAGTTATGGTGTATGTTTGGTAGCGTTTTCTTCCCACAGAGGGTAGTGATTGTCAGGAATTATCTGGTTGAGAGAGCTCGGAGAGTTCGACCAGAAAAAGTATTTAAAGAGGAGATCTATGGCTTTTTTGCCCTGATATGTATTTACAGGGTGTGAAGAATTGAGAATTAAAGCAAAGTTGATCTCAACCGTAGATCATACATGATCTTATACGATTGCACGGCTTGCTTTACCGTCCGAATTACCTTATTCAGTTCCTTATGTTCTCATATTGTGTAATTAGAAAGTTAATGGTTGCAATATTTGTAAAAGTTCTATGACTGAAAGTTGCAGTCCGAGAGAGCAAAACATTTTGTGAATCATCTCTGGGTGATGTATGGGGGCTGTGTTCACAGTGAATCCGTGGGTGGCACGGTGGCACAGTGGCACAGTGGTTAGCACTGCTGCTTCACAGCGCCAGGGACCTGGGTTCAATTCCCGACTCAGGCGACTGACTGTGTGGAGTTTACGTGTTCTCCCTGTGCCTGCGTGGGTTTGCTCCGGTTTCCTCCCACAGTCCAAAGACATGCAGGTCAGGTGAATTGGCTATGCTAAATTGCCCGTATTGTTAGGTAAAGGAGTAAATGTAGGGGAATGTGTGCGTTGCGCTTTGGCGGGCCGGTGTGGACTTGTTGGGCCGAAGGGCCTGTTTCCACACTGTAAGTAATCTAATCTATGACATGATCAACGAATGAAGCACCAGTTGCAGAGAGGAGACACACTCTGCAAAGTGACGAGAAACATCTTTTGAACCGAGCCTGGATTTGAAATCACATTTTCCAACCCACAAAAGGCCATGTATTGCAGTCTTGCAGGATTGAATGATATCCTGTGTTACTGCATGCCAGGTATTTTGAGGAAGTGCCCTTCATCTGCTCCTGTAAAGACGCTTTGACAGGCTCAACAAAACAGAGTAACAATTGATGAGGAGCAGGAGTGGGTCATTTGCAACTTTCTCACAGTTCTACCAGGCACGACGATCGTGACTGATCTGGTTGTGGTCTCAGCAGGACGTTTCTGTAGGCATAAGGTTTCCTTCATTTAATTGCCTGCCAAATATTTAACAGACACAATATTGAATAAATGCAAACAACCAGGCACCTCAAAGTTAAGGAGAAGGGAATTCCCACCTGAACAGCCGTTTCAGAATTTTTCATTCGTGTTCTCACCAGTGTAGCTGGGTCCCTGGTGCCTTTTACAGCCCATGCCTCCACTGGTTACAACAAATTTCAAAGTTTAGTGAGAAGGCCAATGATATAAGTGCCAAGTTTGGTCACTTTCGCAGAGAATGTGAGATACACAAAAACACGCGCATCATAAGAGACAATAGAAAAAACAACAGCTTTAGAGAGTATTATATTCGTTGCACTCATAACATATGAAAAAAAGGAAAGAGTGTCACAAGTGTTATTCTGTAATGTGAAGTTATTCTGCTCAGACAAATTGCTGGCAATGTATTTTTTCTATACCAGAACAAATTGGAATTGGCCGAATTCCCTTTGCTTCATATAGAGCAAAGTTGTCAATTAATCTTTCATGTGGAATCTTCACGAGTGGTGAAGATAATTCAGGGTTTTTCTGTTGTCAGGCGGAACAAAGTACGAGACAAAGAGAGCAATAGGCTGCCCCTTCTCAGGGAGGTAACATTTTTCTCTCTGTGTATGTTGAAACATGCAATAATGTCCACTGAACAACAAAATGAGCCATGTGCGCTCTTTGTGAACATTCTCTGGATTGGATGATAATGGACCGTACGCAGATGCATCATTGCTGTTGTATTACACAATACCTTTCATTGGCAAAAGGAATCCTGCTTTAAAATTTGATGACATGTTTTCACACATCTGTGTAATGCTTAAAAATCGTTTGATATCTTCCTAATATCTGAGTTAAATTCAATACAACTTCTTCTTAAACTTTATTCCATAATTTTAGTCTCGCTGACAAGAGAAAATATGTATCCATCATATTATTCTCAAAATCGTGCATGCATCAAAAAGATTTCTTATCTGAGACCTAAACTGATAATGCTTCATTAGAAAAGGTCTTCTTTCCAGGAACGTGTAAACAGAATCTTCTGAAACAATTATATCTTTTCTTTAGTTTATGGGATCACAATTGCACATAATGTGTCAGATGTGCTCTGAGCAATGACTTTGTACAGATGCAAAGTCGAAAACATTGATGCCAGAAGTGCACAGCAGGTTAGGCAGCAAACGAGGAGCAGTAGAGTCGACGTTTCGTGCACGTTCCTGATGAAGGAGTTATGCCAGAAACGTCAACTCTCCTGCTCGTCGAATGCTACCTGACCTGCTGGGCTCTTGCAGTGGCACACTTTTCGATTCCAATCTCAAGCATATGCAGCCTCCCGACACAGATGGATTAAAAGATTCGCCTAATTAATCCTGATATCCATTGCCACAAACAACTTCATTCTCTTTATCTTCCAAATCACTTGTTGTATCTGCAGACTAACTACATATGATTCCTGAGCCAGGATTATACAAAGCATCTGTATCACAGAATTATGCAATCTCTCTCCATTTAAATTGTTTACAAATATGTTATTCATCCTGCCACAATAGAACAGCTCATGCTCTTCCTGTCGATGGTTTCCTCACTAACTGCATTTGTCTGGAATCCCAATGCAGACTCACGAACTGTATTGGACGACATATTGAGTAACCATTTTGGAGGAAGAGCTAATTGAGCTTCAATTCATTCCGTCGCTTCGTGTTGAACTTTGACACAGATTATTGATCATGGATGACACCACAGTGATCTGAGGCACTACACAAGTTACAGCTTTGTAACCTGAAAATAAAGATTGATCTCTGCTCTCTATTTCCTGTTAGTGACAGCTTCCTGTGTAGCAGCTTGGGCTGGGTTGAATGTCCTCCTCCTTTCTTGTGTAATGTACTCAAAGAACCAAATTACTTCATTCGATATTTCTATGTAACTCCTTCAAGTGGCGGAATGTTCTCCTCTGGTCTCATGGTAACGATCCTGACTGGTTGAATGGGGTGGACCATGACCTCTGTAACAGTCTCAAGGGTGGATTGAGGGGAAAAACGCATGGAGGAGACGCAGCAGTTCGCCAATCCGTTGCACCATTCAGAATGTTCATGGAAGATCCGAGTGTGTCTGACCATTCGTCTCCTGTCTGTTCCCAATTAACGTTGACTCTCCTGCCCAGCAAATATCAGTCGAACTCATCCTTGGGTATTTTCACTCACCGAGTCTACACTGCTCCCTGAGGATGAGGACATCACAGACAGCACAACACTAAAGTGAAAGGGATATCCTTCATTCATTGTGGGACCCGTTACCTTAAGGCTGTGTTGACTGATCATCAAATCGTCACATCGTTTCAGATATAAGGACACAATAGTTAAGAATAAACATAAACCATTCAGCCCTCCAAACCGAGCCCATTTTACCACTGACTCTTTCCAATCAAATACGTGTCCAGTTAGCCCTACTCCTATCCCAGGAAGAGAATACCAGATATTTTGACAACACAGGGATTTAAAAAAAAGAGATTAATTCGACGATTCGGCCCATCAAGTCTGAAATGCCATTTCAAAATAGCTCAGAGGTTTCTCAACATAATTCTCCTGACTTCTCTATGTAATGCTTGAGAGCCTTATTTGTCAAAAGATTATCTACCTCCGTCTTAAAGACACGAGTGACTGTGCCTCTGTGTGTCTGTGCGCGTGCGTGTGTGCGTTTGTTCATGTGTTTGTGCGTCTGTGTACTTGTGTGTCTCCTTTTGTCCATCTGGTGTATAAACCTGTGTGTTTCGTGGTGTCGGGGTGGAGTGGGGGAAACGTACTCAGTGCCTCAGAATACAGTGACATTTATACTAATCAAGTGGGGAATGTTATTGTTGCTGTCCTGTATTGCTGGACATTTCTTCAGATCATCGAGGTGGCCCTCCCAGAATGTTTTGGGCAAGCCTGTCATTAACACTTACCAGACCATGGCCCTCAGATTCTACCAAGCCAGTTTGGGTGGAGCTCACAAATAGAAAAGAGAAGCAAACATTGGAAAGTTACTTATCGAAATCTAAAATGTCACACAAATGTTGTGCATATTATGCTCTGGAAACTAGTTGTGCAAGAACGAGGGGACTGCAATAATAATGGATGATCTCAAGTTGCAAGTAAACTGCGTTAATGAAGTGACTGCTAATGCTGTGAAAACTAATTTCAATCAGTGTTAATCATGCCAGAGAGCAGGTTCTTTCCCATTTCGTGTTAGGTGGTCAGAAGAGCTGATTAATCACCTTGTCATGAAACAGTTTTTGAGAAATAGTGACAAAAGACAGTATCTGCATACAATATAGAATTCATGAACAGTACGGTCAAACATCATGGTAGCCTAGAGGCTTAGGGGTCAAGTAAGTTGCAGTGAATAGGGAAAGTACAATACACAGTGTCGTGGTAGACAAGCAATAATTGTTACCTCTGTAATATTGCAACGTCTGACGGCTTCATATATTTCTCTTAGGTGCAAACAGCAACGTAAAGGGTGGTGACTGAACGATGGTGAACATCAAAACTTAAAGATTGGATTAAATCAAAGGAAGTAGCTTTAAAAAAATTCCAGTCCTGAATGAAACCTGCGAATTCTGAGAAATTTACAACACTGAAACGGAGGGTCTTAGAAGTGACAATGACATGACGAAGAGGACGCAAAAGAATATGAAACATAAAGACTGACAAATTTACCATCAATTTTTCAAAAAAAAGGCAAGGTCAATTGTGAAAGAAAAGCTGTGGGGGCAAGAAAAATTATTGTGGATAACGGAGAAATGGCAGAGAAACTAACCAGTCACCTTGCGTCTGTCTTCATTGACGAGGATCCAGAAAATCTCCCAGAAATACCAAATGATCATCTTAGACTTTTTGCAGTAAAGACATATCAGTAACAATACTTGAAAACTTAGCGAGAATACGCACTGCAAAGTCTGAAGGACAAGGTGTACTTCATATCAAAATGTCAGGAAAACATAACAATAGATGTATTAATTGTACTGTTTTATATTTCCTGAACGTTCTGCAGAGGCCGGAAGTACTTATGGATAACTGGAATTTAGTGTTATGAAGTTAACACTGAATCTGTGAAAGAGAGTGAAAGCTGAGAGTTTGCAGACACCTGTCATGTGACCGACTAGCAGTCTCAGATTGTACTGGAAAATCTAAATTATTTAACATTTGACTGTTAAACATTACCGGAGCGTTTTTGCTATGTTTTCACAACAGCTGGATTTTAACCAATCAGTTAAAATATGCCCCAGCATACTAAAACCCAAACGAATTTGAATTTTGTTTTTTCACAACCTTGAACCATTGAGACGATCCAATATTTGGGATATAAAGAAGTTAGCAATTGAGAGCCAGAGCGAGAGACGAACTGCCATCTTCATCGTGACTATCAGAAAATAATACCCTCTAACAAAGGTAACTTTCTGATTTGAAACAAATTTGCAGAAAAAAGATTGGAAGGTGACCCAGGGAAATCTCAGCCAGAGGAATACAGACACAGGAGACGACAACTACTGTCCGGTTTTGAAAATTAAATGCGCATCATTTTAATAGGGGATTTTATTGATGCAATATTGTTATAGAGTGGAGGGTAGTTGACAAACCTGAGCCTTACATCTCATCCTAACATAAGTCTTCTTCTTCCTCTTGACCAGAGATTCCACTTCCTTTGTAAAACACGGCTCCCATGCTCTACAGCTTTCTCCCTGCCTGACAGGTACTTATGTCGGAACACACAGCAGCTTTTCCTCGAATATGCAACACATTTCTAATGTGCCTACCACCTGCAGTTTCCTTCCCCATCCTATGCTTCATAAATCTTGCCTAATCACATCATAATTGCCTTTCCCCCAGCTGTAACTCTGGCCCAGTGGTATGCAGCTATCCCTTTCTATCACTAAAGTAAATATAACAGAATTTGTGATCGCTTTCACCAAAGTGCTCACCTACATCAATGTCAAACAACTGGCCAGGCTCATTATCCAGTCTCAAATCTAATGTGGCTTCGCCCCTTGTTGGCCTGTCTACATACCGTTTCAGGAATTCGTCCTGCACACACAGGACAAAAACAGGCCCATTTATAGTTCTCATGCTATAGTATTCCCAGTCAATATTTGAAAAGTTGTAGTCCCCCATGACAAGTACCCTGTCTCTCTCACTTCTATCGAGAATCATCTTTGCTATCCTTTCCTCTACATCTCAGGAACGATTCAGAAGCCTACAGAAAACTCCCAGCAGGGTGACCTCTCCTTTCCTGTTTCGAACCTCAGCCCGTACTATCTGAGTTGACGAGTCCCCAAACATCCTTTCTGCAACTGTAATACTGTTCTTGACCAACAATGCCACACCTCCCACTCTTTTACCATCTTCTCTGTTCTTACTGAAATATCTATATCGTGGAACCTGCAGCAACCATTCCTGTCCCTGCTCTAACCATGTCTCTGAAATGGTCATAACATCGACGTCCCAGGTGCCAACCCGTGCTGCAAGTTCACAAACTTTATTCCGGACGCTCCTGCTATTGAAGTAGATATATTTCAAACGAACATTTTGCTTGCCGGTGCTATCTTACATCCCTGAAATTCGATTTTGGACCTCCATACTCTCAACCTTTTCTATACTCAAAATACAATTTTGGTTCCTATCCCGCTGCTCGACCAGTTTAAACCCACACCAATAGCCTTAGCAAATTTCTCCCCCAGGATATTGGTACCCCTCTGGTTCAGATGAAGACCATCCTGTTTGTTGAGGTTCACATACCCCAGAACGAGCCCTAATTATCCAAGAATCCAAAACCCTCCCTCCTGCACCATCCCTGTAGTCACGTGTTCAACTGCTCTCTCTCCCTATTCCTCGCCTCACTAGCACGTGGCCCGGGCAACAAACCCGTGACAACAATTCTGTTCGTCCTAGCTCTGAGCTTCCATCCCTGAATTTCTGCCTTAAATCCCCATCTCTCTTCCTACCCATGTCATTGGTGCCTATGTGGACCACGACTTGGGGCTGTTCCCCCTCCCTCTTAAGGATCCCAAAAGCACGATCAGAGACATGACGAACCCTGGCACCTGGGAGGCAACACACCAACCGTGAGTCTATCCCCTCCCCACAGAAGCTCCTATCTTTGCCCCTAACTATGGAGTCCACAATGACTACTGCTCTTCTCCTCATCCCTTGCTCTTATGAGCAGCAGGAACAGACTCTGTGCCAGAGCCCTGTGCCCCACTGCGTTTCCCTGGTAAGTCGTTCCCCTCCTAAAACAGTATCCAAAATTGCATACATATTGTTGAGCAGAATGGCCATAAGGGATCTCTACACTGCCTGCCTGTTCCTTTTCTTTCCCCTGAATGTAACCCATTTGCCATTTTCTTGAACGTTAGGAGTGACTACCTCCTTGTAACTCCTCTCAATAACCCCCCTGCCTCCCGAATGATCCGACGTTCATCCAACTCCAGCTCCAGCTCCCAAACGCGGTTTTCCAGGAGCTGGAGTTGGGTGAAATTTCCGCACACGTACTCAGCAGACACACTTGTGGTGAACCTTACCTCCCACATGTAGCTGCTGAGCCACCATGAAACTGTTGCACAGTGTTGGTGAGACTGTGTTTGGTGTATTGCGTGCAGTGCTGGTATCCCGTTCTAAGGAAGAATATTGTGATCACAGAGTAAGTGCAATAAACATTCTCTGAGTAATCCCTCAAAATTATCTGATGAGGGGAGTATGATAAGTACATTTAAGTTTGCTCAAAGATTGTCCAGGTGGTTGGAAGTGAGGAGAAAGGTCTTCTGTTACAGGAAGATATAAATGGAACGGTCAAATGGGCAGATCAATGGCAGATGGAACGTAACCCTGATAAATATGGAGTGATTCACTTTGGAAGAAGGAACCAGAAGGGGAGAACGCCATGAATGGCAGCCACTAGGAATCACAGAGCATGCTTGTCCACAGATCCATGAATGCCACTGGGCACGATAATAGATGGCTAACGGAGGATTCTAGACATGCCTTTCATCATTGAGGTATCATTTGTAAGAGCTACGTAGCACTTCGATTAGGTCAAGCTGAAATCTCATGTGGATTTTGGTGTGCCACTTTACAGGAACGATGTGATTGCACTGGAGCGCGTGCAGAGGCGATTCACCAGGATGATCCCAGCGATGGAGCATATCAGCTGTGAAGAGAGGTTGGATAAGATCGGCTGTTTGCTTTGAATCAGATACAGTTGAGTTCAGAAATGTAGGATTAACAGGATCATGGATAGGGTGGATGGACAGCAACTGTTCGTTTTCGTCAAAGGATCAAGGTAAAAGTGAAGGGTTTGAGGTTTAGAGAGGATTTGAGAATTGTTTTCCACCCAGCGGGTGTTGGGGTCCCGAGAGTGGAATTGTCATGTTCACCTCAACTGTTGAAACGTCCCTGGGCGAGCACCTGAAGTGTCATAACATTTATGGCTATGGGCCTGGCGAAAAAAGTGGGACTAATGGAGATCGTTGTTGTATTTATGATAATATAGAGCCTATGCTTCTGTGGAAAAATCTTGTGGCAATGAGGTATTTCTTAGAATGGGAGAGTTGACAGAAAACAGAGAGCAAAAATAAAATCACGTGTTTTTGGAGGGGAAGGTGCCCGGGAGGTTGCCGGAGTCAGTGCTTGGGCCACAGCGATTCATAATGCACATCAGATATTTGTCGAGGAAATGAAATGCAATATTTCCCAGCCTGCTGACAGCACTAAGTGACGACGGATTATGACGACGGAACTCTCCCATTGATTAGTCCGGACTTGTCCTACCTGCCTATCTTCTTTTCCACCTATCCACTCCACCCTCTTTTCCCTGACCTATCACCTTCATCACCTCCACTACTTTGCCCCAACCCCCCACCCTCCTCTAGCTTATTTCTCCACCCTTCAGGCTCACTGCCTTTATTCCTGATGAAGACATTTGCCCGAAACGTCGATGTCGCTGCTCCTTGGATGTGGCCTGAATTGCTGTGCTCTTCCAGCACAACTTATCCAGAATCTGGTTTCCAGCATCTGCAGTCATTGTTTTACCACACAGAATAGTGTATTTACATACTGAGAAAGAGGATTGCAGATGCTGGAGAACAGAGTCCAAGAGTGTGGTGTTGAAAACGCACTTCTGAATATGCAGCATTGGAGGTGCACTAGAATTGAGGTTTAGAGTATCAGCCATTCGTCAGGAATGAGGCTCGCACTCCGCCAAGGATATGTAGATCCTGGTCCTTCTCAATCCCTAATCACACGACATCTGGAGGAAGAATACCTCATCTTCCACCTTGGGACTCCAAAATGGGTCAGTGTGGATTTCATCAGTTTCCTCATTTGTCCGACCCGACCATATCGCAGTTCCAACCTTACAACTCGACACCACCCTCTTGACCTGACCTAGATGTCCATTTTCCTTTCCACCTATCTCTTCCACCCTCCTCTCCGAACTGTCAATTTCACCCCCACCTTTGCCTACCGATCACGTTACTAGCTAACCTTCCCCGGCCCCATCCCCCTCCCATCTTTTTCTCAGGTCCCTTGGCCCAAAAGCCTAAATTCTGATGGAGGGATTATGCCTGAACCGTCGATTATCCAACTCCTCAGATGCTACATGACCGTTTGTGCTTGGCCAGCACCACAGTATTCGACTGTGTACATAGATACACAAAGTGAGTAGGTAAAACATTGAAAAGGATTTTTGTATGCCAGTCATTAAAAACAATATTGCAGCAACAGAAAGCAATTAGGAAGATAAATGCTGCGTTGACCGAGATTTTGAGCGGATTGGAGTCCAGTAGTAATGGTGTCTTACTGCAGCTGGACAGGGCTTTAGTGAGATCTCATCTAAACATGGTGCGATATTGTATGCAGTTTTGACATCCTTACCGAATAAAGGACAACCCGAACATTGAGGTAGTGTGATGAAGGATGAACAGATTGATCGCTGATAAGACAGGATTGTTGTGGGAGCAGAGTTCGCGTCGATGTTGCCTGTACTCCATAGGGTTTTGGAGAATGAGTGGAGATTTATAGGACAAAGAACTTAGAAAAACTACAGCGTAGTGCCATCCCTTTGGCCCTCGATGTTGCGCCGATCCAAGCCAACCGAACCTGCACTATCCCACTATCCTCCATATGCCTATCCAATGCCCGTTTAAATGCCCATAAAGAGGGAGAATCCACCACTGCTACTGGCAGGGCATTCTATGAACTCACGACTCGCTGTGTAAAACATCTACCCCAAACATCTGTCCTATACCTACCACCCCTTAATTTAAAGCCATGCCCCCTCATAATAGCTGACTCCATACGTGTAAAAAGTTTCTCATGGTCAACCCTATCTAATCCCCTAATAATCTCGTACACCTCGATCAAGTCACCCCAAACCTTCTTTTCTCCAATGAAAACAGCCCCAAGTGGCGCAGCCTTTCCTCATACGATCTTCCTACCATACAAGGCAACATCCTGGTAAACCTCTTATGCACCCGTTCCAGTGCCTCCACATCCTTCCGATAGTATGGCGAACAAAACTGCACACAATACTCCAGATACAGCCGCACCAGAGTCTTATATAACTGCAACATGACCTCAGAATTCCAGAACTCAATTCCTCTACCAATAAAAGCCAGAACACCATCTGCCTTCTTCACCGCACTATTTACCTGGGTGGCAACGTTCAGAGACCTGTGTACATGGACACCAAGTTCCCTCTGCTCATCCACGCTATCAAGTATCCGACCATTAGCCCAGTACCCCATCTTTTTGTTACTCTTAACAAAGTGAATCACATCACAATTACTCACATTGAACTGCACTTGCCACCTTTCTGCTCAGCTCTGCTGCTTATCTATATCCCGCTGTAACCTGACACATACTTCCTCACTGTCAACAACTCCACCGACTTTCGTATCATCCGCAAACTTGCTCACCCAACCTTCCAACCCCTTCTCCAGGTCATTTATAAAAATGACAAACAGCAATGGTCCCAAAACAGATCCTTGCGGAACACCGCTAGTAACTGCACTCCAAGATGAACCTTTTCCATCAACTACTATCCTCTGTCTTCTTCCAGCCAGCCAGTTCCTAATCCAATCCTCCAACTCACCCTCAATGCCACACCTCCGTATTTTTTGCAGTAGACGACCATGGGGAACCTTATCAAACGCCTTACTAAAATGTATGTACACCACATCTACCGCTTTACCCTCGTCCACCTCCTTGTCACCTCTCAAAGAATTCAATAAGGTTTGTGAGGCATGACTTGCCCTTCACAATACCATGCTGACTATCCTTGATCACATTATTCTTAACCAGATGATCATAAATACTATCCCTTTCAATTCTTTCAAAGACTTTGCCCACAACAGAAGTGAGGCTCACTGGCCTATAGTTACTAGGGTTATCTCTACTCCCCGTCTTGAACAAGGCAACCACCTTTGCTCTCCTCCAGTCTTCTGGCACTATTCCTGTAGACAACGAGGACAAAAAAATCAAGGCCAATGGCTCTGCAAGCTCCTCCCTTGCTTTCCAGAGATTCTTAGTATGAATGCCATCAAGCCGAGGGGACTTATCTATTTTGACCCTCTCCAGAATTTCCAACACCTCTTCGCTACATACCTCAAATCCGTCCTTTCTGATTAATTGTGACTCAGTATTCAGATCGGCAACAATGTCCTGTTCCTGAGTGAATACTGATTAAACGTATTTATTCAGTGTCTCCCCAATCTCTTCAACCTCCACTCGCAACTTCCCACTACTATCCTTGACTTGACCTATTCCTACCCTAGTCATTCTTTTGTTCCTGGCATACTTATAGAATGCCTTTGGGATTTCCCTAATCCTACCAACTAAGGATTTTTCATGTCCCCTCCTTGCTGCTCTTAGCTCTCTCTTCAGATCCTTCCTGGCTACCTTATAACTCTCAATTGCCCCAATTGAACCTTCACACCTCATCTTTACATTGCCGCCCTCTTCCCTTTAAAAAGGGATTCCAATTCCTTATTAAACCACGCCTCCCTCACACGACCCTTTCCTCCCTGCCTGACAGGTACATACTTATCAAGGACACTCAATAGTTGTTCCTTGAACAAGCTCCACGTATCATTTGCGCCCTTGCCTTGAAGCCTACTTTTCCAAGCCACGCATCCTAAGTCGTGCCTCACCGCATCATAATTTCCATGCCCCCAGCTATAACTCTTGCCCTGCAATGCACACTTATCCCTCTCCATCACTAGAGTAAACGTCACCGAATTCTGCTCACTGTCCCCAAAGTGCTCACCTACCTCCAATTCTAACACCTGGCTTGGTTTGTTACCCAGAACCAAATCCAGTATGGCCTCACCTCTTATTGGCCTCCCTACATATTGTGTCAGGAAACCCTCCTGCACACATTGGACAAACACCGACCCATCGAAAGAACTCGAGCTATTGCTTTCCCAGTCAATATCAGGAAAGTTACAGACCCCTTAACAACCACCCTATTACTTTCAAACTTCTCCTGAATCATCGTCACAATCCTTTCTTCTCCATCTCTAGGACTATTAGGTGGCCTGTAGAAAACTCCTAACATTGTGACCTCACCTTTCCTATTCCTAACCTCAGCCCAAACTACCTCAGATGGCGAGTCTTCATCCATCGTCCTTTCCACCGCTGTAATACTATCTTTGAGAAGCAATGACACACATCCCCCTCTTTTACCCCCACCTCTGACCCTACTGAAACATTTCAAACCTTGAACCTGCAACAGCCAATCCTGTCCCTGTTCTACCCATGTCTCTGTAATAGCCACAACATCGAAATCCCAAGTACCAATACACGCTGTAAGTTCACCTACCTTATTTCATATACTTCTTGCATTGAAGTATACACACTTCAAGCCACTTTCCTGTTTACAGGCACACTCCTTTGAGATTGGTGCCATGTTCCTAAACTCCCTGCACTCCAGGTCCTGCGCCCTAAAGCTACAGTCTAGGTTCCCAGGCCCCTGCAGATTTCGTTTAACCACCCCCCTCCCCAAGAGCACTAGCAAACCTCCCGCCAAGGATTCTGGTGCCCCTCAGGTTCAGGTGTAGACCATCCTGTTTATAGAGGTCCCACCTTCCCCAGTTATCCAGATACCGGAATCCCTCCCTCCTGCACCATCCCTGGAGCCACGCATTTAACTGTTCTCTCTCCCTATTCCTCGACTCTCTGTCATGTGGCACGGGTAAAAAACCAGAGACAACAACTCTGTTTGTTCTAACTCTGAGCTTCCAACCTAGCTCCCTGAAATCCGGCCTAACATCCACAGCCTTCCTTCCTTTGTCGTTGGTGCCAAGACAGATTAGAAGCAGGGATGATAATTCCCCTGGCTGGAATGTCTAAACCAAGGGGCCACAGTATTAGATACAAGAAGGTCACTCTACATTGAGATGAGGATAGATGTCTGCTCTCAGAGACGGGTGAACCTGGCGGAATCTCTATCACATAAGGCTGTGGAAACCAAAGCACAGAATATAAATAATGATTTCTAGAAACTGAAGGGATGGGGAGTTCAGGTGTATGGTGTCTCGATGGAAGGTCAGCCACATTTCAGGTTTTTCGCCAATAATAAGGTAGCTGGTTTCCTGTGCAACACTACGTTGTAGAAAATCGAGCAATGTGGATTATGGAGCCTGTGGAAAAAAGCAGAGTAAAGGGCACTCCGCCAAAAACTTTAATAAAAAACAAAAATTAAAGTTAGTTTACCACACGCAATTGCAAGTCTAAGTACATTTTAAATCATATATATATATAGTAATGAAATAGTACAGTAAATGTAACACTTTAAGACTACAGTCACTGACGACAGCACTGTGTCTTTCACGAATTTCTTCACGAGAACGCGCGTGACCTGACTGTCCACGTGACACCGACAAGGAAGTTCACATCTCCACAAGATCCTCCCCCAGATTTGAAATACAGTTTCCTCTAAATCTAGATTACAAATCCCACTTTCAGCTGCGGTTCAAGGCTTGTGGAGATGATTACATTCCTGGTTTAGCTGAACACAATGCATGTGCATTTTACAGACGGAGGATCCTGAAGCTGGGTTTTGCAATTCAGCCGGTACCAGGATGGAATCGTGCAGCAGAGAACGTGAGCTCGTTTCATAAAAGTAAGATCCACAATTAGTAATCGTTTACAGCCACATCATGTTCAATAATCACGCTTTTTACGAGAATTATTTACATATTGAATGGTGGAGCAAAATAGATGGATCGAAAGAAGTTCTTGTCTTACAATTCGCGATGGTTAATCAAATAAAGATATACATACTATGCGTGTGGGGTGGGGTGGGGTAGTTCATTGAGGCATGAACTAGAATGGAGAAGGTTCAGTGTGTTGAATGGCCTACTCCTTTCCCAATGCTTTTGTGCAGTCAGGGGTTCTGTAAATGTTGCCACAAGCTCGTGTATTACTTTAGATTAGATTCCTTAGTTACATTGTGCATTGTGGAAACAGCCCCTTCAGCCCAACAAGTCCAGACCTATTCCCCTGCACCTAACATTACAGGCAATTTAGCATAGCGAATTCACCTAACCTGCACATTTTTGGACTGTGGGAGGAAAGTGGAGCACCCGGAGGAAACCCACGCAGACACGGGGAGAATGTGCAAACTCCACACAATCAGACACCTGAGGCGGGAGTTGAATCCAGGTCTCTAGCGCTATGAGGCAGCAGTGCTTACCACTGTGCCACCGTAAAACCCAGATCTTAGGAGGGAGATCTGTATCAACAGGACTGTTGTTCCCATTCCTTTTCCAATACCGAGGATGGTACCGGGTGTTCTGTCTGGATTTGTCCTTTCAGACCTCGGCGAAGTTTGATACAATTGAGTGCCTTGCTTGGCAGTTTCAGAGAACATTGAAATGTATATCACATGTCTGTGTGTCTGGACTGACTCCTAAGCCGGACCAGGAAAACACAGGAGATTTGTTTCCTGAAAGTTGATAGCGGAAGGAAATTGGTGCTGACAATCGACATTCACTTTAGGGTCACTGCGACTGACACAAGATTTTAGATCTCGAAAACTTCCATCAGTTTCCAGAGCGTTCGGCCGGTGTGGATTAGCAATCTCGTGACATTTTCACTTTAGGACCAGATCAATGTGGGGGCCTACCTGAAGGCACATTGAGCATGCTATTTCCGTGCTGCGATGTCACGTGCAGCGAATCCAATTGTTTGAAGACTAGCATCTGTGATTCTGTGGGCAGCATGAATGAGGTGAGGTTGAATCATAAACTCAACACGACTGGCTGAGAATGTACTTGAGACTGCATCCTTTTCATTGATGTTCAGAGCTGTTCCAGTATTGAGGATGGGGTTATTTGTGGAGTCCTCTTATTTGTGGAATGAGCAGTTTAATCGTCCATCACCATTTTCAGGAACGATGTACCTGCACGCCTGGGTCTGACGGTTCAACCACATTCTCCAGAGCCCGACCATTAACTGTGTAAATTCTGCCATGGTTCATCTAATAAAATGATCTGTCATCCCTTAGCCCAGTGACCCAGTTGATCATGGTCTCATCGTCCTTTTAAATAATCTTCTTCACTGTCCACTATAAAACCAATTTTGACTCCGAAAACAGTCTTCACCTCTCTGCTTACTACATATTAATTCAAATATTTTGCAAATTAACGAACAACAGCAGACTGGTCCTTGCCGTAAATGGCAGGTCCCAGACCACCAGTTAGAACAATAAATCTCTCCCAGAAACCTCTGTCTCCTACTGTCAAGCCAATTTTGTCTCTAATTGGCTAGCTCTCCGTGATCTCCTGTGATCTAACCTTATTAACCAGACTACTATGTGGAACGTGTTTGGGCCTCACTAAGGTCTACCTAGAAAACACATGCTGTTTTAGCTTCATCAATCTTCTTGGTCACCTCTTGGAAAATTTTCATCAGGTTTGTGAGGCACGTTTTCACAGACACAAAGCCTTACTGACAGTCCAATATCAATCCTTGCCTTTGCGAATGCATGTAGATCCTACCTCTCAGAATTTGCTCCATAAACTATTTTTAAATTATTCGTACAGTGCGCAAGCAGACCATTCTGCCCAACAACTCCACACCGATACTCCAAACAGCATCCCATCCTTTCCCATTCCCCAATCCTATTACTCGACGCGTAACCCCTCACTAATGAACGTAACCTTCTCCTCCCTGAACACGATGGGTAATTCAGCATGACTAATGTAGTAAAGATGCACATCTTTGGAACATAGGACGAAACCGGCGCACCCGGAAGAAGTCCCCCGACAGACACGGGTAAAACAGATAAACTCCGTACAAGCTGTCGCCTGAGGTTGGGACCGAACCCAAGACCCTGGTACAGTGAAGCTGCAGTGCTAACCACTGAGCCATCAAACAAAACACTCAGTGACTTATAGCTCCCTGGGTTTTTCGTGCAGCCTTTTTCAAGATAATGCCATAATATTAACTGTCTTCCAACGTCCAGCACCCCACCCTTGGCTGTCAAAGATTTAATAAATATTGAACAAACTGTCGATTTCTGTAAAACAGAAACAATAACCTAAGGTGCTGGGAAAGCTCAGACGTCTGGCAGCATCAGGGAACAGAAATTAAAGTTAATGTTCCAGGTCTCCACCTTATTATTCGATGTTTATCCCCTGACAAATACAACTAACCTACACATCCCTGATTATTATGGGGCAATTTAGCATGGCCAATTCACCTAGCCTGCACATCTTTGGAAATTACATATCTGTCAGCTAGTGGCTCACAAATTCTTCCCCAGCTTCTTGCAATGCTCCAGGATACAGTGGAACATATCCTGGGTATGTATCAACGGTTATGCTCTTCGAGACCAGCAGGAATTCCGCTTCTGTAATGTGGGATCGTTACATATATTTAATTTCCTTGAGCTTCCATGTCTTTCACCACAGTAAATGTTGTCGTGATATATTTGTCGTGATATAGTACCTCACCCATCGAGCAGGAACTGGCTGTAAGGCAGCAGCGTGTGGAAGTTTGAGCCTGGTGAGAAGTGTGAACGCCACATGGCCCTATATTTAAGGACTGTGTCGTTGAATTCTTAACATTTATATTTTTTTTCCACTTTTACAGAAAGCGCTTTTTACAGGAAATTTGGTTTCGTTATTTTTTCCACATTTTACCAAGATTCTGTACCTATGGTGGTGGGTACATTTGTACTTAAGATTGTGTCACATGTGGCGACTTGTAAACGTTTCGCTGTCCTCGTGTAAATACACGTGACAATAAACCTAATAAACCTAATTCATACCCTGTGGTTCCACGCATAGAAGGCTCTTTTATTTTTAAGGGGCCCGAGTGTCACTCTATTTTTGTTTGCCCTTAATATATTTGCATAATGTTTTTCCATTCTTCATTACCTGATCAACCAAGGCTATCTCTCGCTCCCTCTTTGCCCTCCTCATTTCCCTGCTTAGTGTACACTCTGTATGCTCGAGGGATTCACTTGATCCCAATTGCCAGAAGCTGGCATATACTTTCTTCTATTTACTTGAGCAGTGTCTTAATATCTCCAGTCAAGTTCAGTTCCCTACTGATACTAGCACTGCCCTTCGCGCTAACAGAAATATGCTGTGCATGACTTGACGTTATGTCACTTTTGAAAGACTCCCATTTGCCAGATGTACCTCTACCTGCAAACAATTTTCCCCAAACATCTTTTAAATGTTCCTGCCTGATGCCATCAAAATTAGCCTTTCCCTAAAGTTTATTTTTATCTCTGGACCTGGCCCTTAATTTCCCGGAACAATTTTCAAACTAACAGAATTACGATCACTGGTCCCACTGGTCTAACTTCTCAGACACTTCCCTTGCATAATTTCCAAAGTGGAAATAAAGGTGAGGCATAGATCAGATCACCCATGGTCTTACGGAATGGCAAGGCAGGCTTGAGGAGACGAATGTCTGCAAGTGTTTGTGTGTCTAAGGTTGTGTATGTGTGTGTGTGTTCATGCGTTTGCATGTATCTGTGTTTCCCGATGTCTGTGTGTGTGCTTTAGTGGATTAATGTGTGTATTTCCGCATCTGCATCTCTGAGCATTTGCGTTTCTGTTGTCTTAGGAGTGAATCCATTGAAATGGGGATCAAAATGTCCCTCCTCATTCTCTCACACTCTGTCGCTGCATCGTGTGTTCAAAGTGATGTAATAACACCGTCTGCTGACGACCCCATGCCACAAGAGAAGCAGTAGCTTCGTTTTGAAAAGGAATCAAAGATAGTGATCTCTCAGATTTGAATTGAATTGCTTTGATTTTTGCGAGCACTGTAATTAATGCAGGGAATTGCATGCAATACCCTTGCTTAATGTCCCATGTCAGGTACATAATTCAGTCAGCAGCATGGCTCGGTGGTTAGCGCTGCTGTCTCACAATGCCAAGGACGCAGTTTCACTTCCACGCTCGGGTGACTGTGTGGCGTTTGCTCACTACGCCCGTGTTTGCACTGGTTTCTTCCGGACGATCCATTTCGCTGAATATCCAAAGGTGTGTAAGTCAGAGTGAATTCGCCATGCTAAATTTCTGATAGCGTACAGGGATGTGTCGGTTCCGTACATTAGTCGGAGGTAAATATCGCGTAGAGAGTGTAGTGCTGGAAAAACACAGCAGATCATGCAACTTCCGAGGAGCAGGAGACATCCTGAAACGTCGATTCTCCTACACCTCGGACGTTACCTGACCTGCTGTATGTTTCCAGCATCATTCTATCGACTCTGATCTCCAACATCTACAGTCCAACATTTCTCCAAGTAAATGCAGATTGACAGGATAGAGAGAATAGGTCTGGGTAGTCATTATTCAAAGTGTTAGTGTGGACTTGGGCCACATAGTGTGGTTCTACACTGGAGGCATTCTCTACCTCGGTACACATGCGTAAACATTCGGTACATTTTTGAAAGAATAATAAAATAAATTCCAGAGCAACAAGAAAAAGGATAAAAAGAAACGACTCAATTTACAGTCCTTGCACTCCATTCACCAGACCACACCAGGCGCAGTGCCCAGGCCCCACCAGGTCCAGTCTACAGCCCACATCAGTCACAGACTCCACTCTGAGCAGGGCCCAGTCTCCAGACTGCACCAAGTCCAGTCTCCAGACCTCACCGAGACCAGTATCGAGACACCAGCAGCCTGAGAATATAGACCACCGTAGACCCAGTCTCCAGTCTGCAATGGGACCAGACTCCAGATCGCACTGGACCCAGTCACCAGACCACACTGGGCCAATCTCCAGATGGCAGCAGGCCTAGTCTCCCGACCACACTGTGCCCAGTGCCCAGATTGTGCTGGGCTCAGTCGACAGACTGCAGTGGGCTGAATCTCCAGACCCCACCATGCAGGGTCTTCAGAATGCAACAGGCCTAGATTCTAGGCACGCTGGTTCCAGTCTCAAGACCGCACGGGGTCCAGTCTCAATACCACGGCAGCTCCAGTTTTGAGACCGCACCAGCCACAGTATCAGGCCGCACTGGGCCAAGTCTCCAGATCGCATTGGACCCAGTCTCCAGACAACACCAAACCCTGAATCCAGGCCTCACAGGGCTCAGTCTCCTGACCGCACTGGGTCCAGTCTGCAGATCATTCCACTTCGATTTCTTCAGACTGCATCAGGCACAGTCTCCAGACCACATAGGCACAGTCTCCAGACGACACCAGGCCAAGTTCCCAGACTGCACCAGGCCCATTCTTCAGACTACACCAGGCAGAGACAACAGACCACTCCGGTCTGAGTCATAAGACGAGACCATGCTGAGTCTCTAGAACTGCGCGAGGCTCGGTCTCCAAGCCGCACCCGACCCAGCCTCCAGATCGTACCACACCCAGTCTCCACACTGAATCAGGCCTAGTCTCGCAGCCGCATTGTACCTAGTTACCAGATCACACCTGGCACAGTCTCCTTCCCATACCGGTCCGAGTCTCCAGACAGTACAGGGCTCAGTCTCCCGACCACATCAGACCCAGTCGACAGACCACCCTGAAACTAGTCTCCAGACTGCACCAGGCTCAATCTCCAGACTGCACTTGGCCCAGTGTCAGGACTGCACCATGCATAATCTCTCGACCGTATTGCGCCCTGTCTCCAGACTGCATTGTGCGTCGACCACAATCTCGAAATCTTGCATCCCTGCATCAGCCTCCGATCTGGGACTCAACTCTTCCTTAACTTTCAGTGTAACATTATAACATTAAAATATTGGGAAGCCAACTCCTCCTCGGTTATATTCCCTACAGTGTGCAAACAGCCATTCGACGCAAACACGTCCACACCAATCCTCCGAGGAGTAACCCACCCAGACCTATTTCCATCTGACTAATGCACCTAACACTACGTGCAATGTCGCATGGCCAATTCACCTGACCTGCACATTTTTGGACAGTGAAAGGAAACCGGAGGGAAAACCACACAGGCACAGGGCGAACAAACAAACTCTATACAGACAATCATGTGAGATTGGGATCGAAACTGGGACCTTGGTGTTGTGAGGCAGCAGTGCTAACCCCTGAGCCACCGTGCCACCCTGAAAAACGAATAAAAATAAAAAATACCAAAGAGTGGGCGAAGCAGAGGAGTTGTGGCTGGAGCATTCCAAACCTGCCGCCATGTTAAGGACATTTCCCCGCTTTTCTCCGTCTTCAAAAAATAATTTTTGGAAACTCAGAGCATTCTTGTCCGATTCCTTGTGATGCTGTCCTTGACATAGATTGACGAAGGAGAACAATATACCCATTGCTGACACTTAGGTTGCTATTGGTTTGTTTCAGGACTCTACAGTAAATCCTCAATCTAATTTTGTAGAGTACATCAAAAAAGCATTGAAGGTTAGAGAAAGTGAATAATAAATCATCTCACCTCGTCCAAAATGCTTTAGTCAGTGGCCTTGATACAGATGTACTGCTGGAGTGAGCATATCTCACCGTGCTTGACAGCAATCGAATCCGGGTTTCAATGGATTGCTGTGGTCTGCACAGCTCCTCGTTTTGGGCAGGTATGTAGTCCGGGTCTATAGATCAATGTACTGCGATGGTCTGCATAGTTCCCGGATCTAGACAGATATCTACTCTAGGTTTGTAGATGAGTGCACTGCTGTAATCTGCATAGTTGCCAATGCTGAATTTTGGGAAAACAAATCTTAGCAGGACGATTATACTTAATGGTAAGATCCTAGGGAGTGTTATTGAACAAAGAGACCTTGGAGTGCAGCTTCATAGCTCCTGGAAACTGGAGTCGCAGGTAGATAGTATAGTGAAGAAGGCGTTTGGTATGGTTTCCTTTATTGGTCAGAGTATTGGGTATAGGCGTTCGGAGGTCATATTCCGGCTGTACAGGTCATTCGTTGGGCCACTGTTGGAATATTGCGTGCAATTCTGGTGTCCTTCCTATCGGAAAGATTTTGCGAAACTTGAAAGGGTTCAAAAAAGATTTACAAGGATGTTGCCAGATTTGGAGGATCTAAGGTACAGGGAGAGGCTGAACAGTCTGGGGCTGTTTTCCCTGGAGCCTCGGAGGCTGAGGGGTGCACTTATGGAGGTTTACAAAGTTATGAGGGGCATGGATAGGATAAATAAGCAAAGCATCGTTCCACACCATGCCTCACCACTCCGCACACCAACCAACCCCATCAAAATATCCCGAGTGGACTGAAAGCACAACAAACATCAGGGAGTAGATAATCAGAGAGATGGAGCAACGCTTCGGATTTTTGAACGTGTCAGAGTGAACTCTCCATACGATGTTGGTAAGTTCTGTAATCTCTCTCCATTTATGTAATATACAGCCTTTTTGTCTGTAAAATTTCACAGGTTCATAATTGCCCATGTTATATTGCAGCTGCCAAATTGCTGTTCATTACTATCCAGTTAGGGATGCTCTCCCTCCTCTGGATAACTGATGTTCCTGTCTATCTTAGTTGGAATACATTTTTGCACTTTCGAAAACGTTGACATAGGTTGCAAATAATGAAGGCCCCAGCACTGGTCACCGTGTCACTGTATTCAGTAAATTAATTTAGACTGATTGTTCCCTAATTTATCCCTCCTCATGGCGCAGACACGCATTTTCCCCATATTCGTATGTAGCAGCTTGGAACGGTTGAATGTTCCCTTCCATTTCTGGGGTAACAGATATCAGACATTAAACGATCTGCTGCAATTGGCTGAATACCCTGTTGCATTGTCAGTGCGGTTGTGAATGTTGCTGAACATTTTGGAATCACCAGTGAACAGCCTCCTTCTGACCTTATGGTGGAGGGAAGGTATTTGATGTTGCAGCTGCTGATTGGGCACAATGCCTCATGGATACCCAGTTTCCATTTGTTGGCCCTTTAGAAGTTTGTCCTATTTCACAGGTGGTAGTGCTGAAGACACCTCCAAAGGCATCATCTTGGTTCGAGATCGGTTAAAAGACTGAACAGAATTGCATCAAGATGCCTGACTTTAATAAACTAATGGCCCGGTCAGAAGAATCTCTCGGAGTATGGTCTGTTTAAAGCAAGGTTACCAGTTTAATAAATTTAGACAGCCTTGCGTAGATTTGTCCAGCAACACAGAGGTCAAAAGCTTCTGTTTTCCGTGGAGAAGTGGCGCAAGGCTGTTCCTACTGATAATGCTCTGGACAGATCCATCTGTGACATGGGGTTTGGTGAGAATGATTCCCTCTTGTTGGGTCCGCCATCAGTTTCCACAACCTGGCTGCTGTGCATTTGAGACCTCTATCTGCTCGGTCACTGGTGGGTCTGTGAAGACAATCTTGGTGATGGACATTGAGGTCCTACACCCAGGATATGTTCTGTGCCCTTGTCACCCTCAGTGCTTCCTCCGACTTGTTTTCAACGTCGAGGAGAACTGAGTTATCACCGAGGGGTGGTGTGAAAGCCAATAGATATCCAGCATCAAATTTCCTTGGGCGTCTCTGACGTATTATCATGTGATTTCAGGGGTTCTGGAATCAATGTTTAGGAATTCCAGGGTAACTCCTTTACAGCCTGTATCGCACTGGTGCCTCTGTCCTGCCGGTGGGACGGGTCATTCCCAGGACTGGCAATGGAGCTTCATGAAACGTGACCCATCAGGTCCGATTCTGTGAGTATGATGATAACAGACTGTTTATTGACCCTGTCAATATGAGGAATAAAGGAACAATAGAGCAGGGAGTTGTCAGTTAGAAAGCTGAATGAAAGTTCCTCCAACTAAATGTGTGTTGTATTCTCAAAACAGACTGAGTAATTCAAACCATATATTTAGGGAAATTGATATGATTTAATGGTATTAAAGAGACATGTCTACAGGGCAACCGAAATTGAGAACTGAATATCAAATACATTTTCAAGCTTGAAGTATGAGAGAAAATTGAAAAGGAAGTGGGGGAAATAGCTGAAGAAGGGATGACATCTGCATTTTTATTAAGGAGGATCTTGAAAAATTCTGATCCCAACATGCTCCAAAGTATTCTGTAACTGATGTTCCCTGGAACATTCTATACCTGACTTTATTTGTGAACTGCCGGACGTGAGTGAACTGAGCAAAAGGTAAGATCATGAGTGAAGAGGTCCCTCTCCAAGGAGAACGCGAAACTGTTCCGAAGTTCCCTCAGTCATAAAGAGGTGAATACTTTTTTCCCAGCGTTTACATTTCTTTATGACAGACGATCGACTATAATTTAAAATAAAAGACAGAAACTTACTACCTCTATTTATTTTCAACGAACCGGGAGGGAGTCCTCCAGGACAACAATGTTTTCACCCCACATATCAGGAACTGGAAAGAAGTGAGCTGTGCCTGCTTTCGAGAGATTGAGTGTGTGAGAATGTTATAGAAACCATCTGTCCTTATGTGTGTGTTTCTATGTGTTTGGGGAATGCAAGTTTCTTCAGTTTATGGCACATGTTTCTCAGTAATGTAGACCGTCTCATTTGTTATTTCAGCTCAATTATTTTAATAAATCTCCGAATGCAGTGACAGATTTGAAAATCCGACTGCATCCTCCATCATACTGATCACTTTGCCTCCAGGCTGATGGGTAATGTGTTTGTTTTCCTTCCTCACAGTTAACGTAGTGACCAACTACGTCCTGCTTTATAAAGATTGAGGATTGTCTCCGGGTGTCAGACGTTACCTGGGGGTCATGGCAGTGGCGGATCTACTGGTCATTATCCTCGACCTTATACTGAGACAAATTCCCATTGTTTATCAGGATCAGTTTTATTTCCTGAGGGACATCCCCATGTGTAATATCCACGCCATCCTGCTTTATGCAGCCACTGACTGCTCTGTCTGGTTCACCGTTACTTTCACCTTTGATCGGTTTGTGGCCATTTGTTGCCAGAAGCTGAAAAGTAAATATTGCAGTGAGAAAACTGCGGCTGTTGTTCTGGGAGCAGTGACAGCGCTGAGCTGTTTGAAGAACATTTTCTGGTATTTTATGTTCTCAGCTCATTATCGGCTGTGGACCACCCTCTGGTTTTGTAACACACCATTCACTGTTATGTTTTCCTGGGTCTGGGTCACTATCGAGTTCCTCCACCACATTCTAACCGCGTGTGTCCCATTTCTCCTGATTCTGCTGCTCAACGTTCTCATCGTCAGATACATTTTAGTGACCATGAGAGACCGCATGAGACTCCGAACCCACTCCAATGGGGACGCTCAGTCTGACACAGAAATGAGAAATCGAAAAAAAATCCGTCATTTTACTGTTTCTGATCTTGGTCAATTTCGTCCTGTTATAGTCAACGTTAATGGTGTTTTCTATTTGGCGCCGGATGCATGATTTTGGGTATCGGTCTGTGTATTTAGTTCCCTTTGCACGGAAATTAGGCTTCATGCTGCAGCTCCTCAGATGCTGGACAAACACCACAATTTATGCTCTGACCCAGACTAAGTTTAGACAGCAGCTGAAGAAGGTGCTGAAATACCCCTTCACCCAAATTCATCAATCAATCAAATTAACTCATTAATCAATGCACCCGGGATTTTCTCACTTCAGTTCAGTGTTTCAGACGTGAAGGACCGTGTGCTATGGCAACAGACTTACAATAGCGTTCATTTGTCCAATCGTTTCCCTCGGGATCGTGGTTGTGGTGATGGGGGGTGGTGGTGGGTGTCGAGGGAGACTTTTCAATGTTTCTATAAACTCTGAGGCCAGGCAAAAAAAGCGCCATCCCATTCACTGTAACTATCATTTTAACTTGTAAACAAAAATCATGTTAATTAAAAAGTGTTGAGCTGCAGAGTGAACAATATCATCGTTTGTCTTTGTGTTGAAGAAGCTGAGCTGGAGAAAAACAGAGTCAGGCCCACGTCATGGTCCTCAGGGAAGGGGAGGGACACTGGTCTTGAGCTCAGGAGTTGGGTTTCAGTCACTCTGGGTTGTTTTCACCTGTGGGTGCGCCACTCCGACATAGCCTTAGCAGAATTGATCTCTCAAGCCAGTTGGCCCCATCTCCACTCAATCGCCTACATCTCGCTCTCTTGTTTTCTATCCCTCGCTCTCCCTCCTACCTCCACACGCCCCTGTCTTGACAGCGGCTGGAAGAGAGAGAATGAAAGTGGGAGAGTGGAAGAGTAACAGGGAGAGCTCGATAAGGGTAGAGTGAGAGTGGGAAGGTGATCGTGAAAAGACAGAGAGAGAGTGGGAAGAGAGAGAAAGCAAGCGAGTTAGAGGGAGAGGGATAGGGTTGAGATTGAGAGAGTAGGATTGGGGTTGAAAGTGAATGTGGGCCAGAGGGAGACTGTTGGAGAGAGGGAGTGGAGTCGAGAGAGTGAGAGGGGGTAGAGAAGGAGAGTGGAACGGGAGTGGAGAGAGAGTTTAAGGGTGGTCTAGAAAGAGCGAGAGAGAGCGCGAGGTGGTAGGTGGGTGCAAAGAGAGAGAGAGTGGGAGTGATTTAGAGAGAAAAAGAAGGAACTAAAATGGAGAGAGAATCGGAAGGGTGTGTAGAGAGAGAATGTGAGAGGCGTATAGCGAGAGATTTGGAGAAGGCAGAGAAAGACACATACACAAGGAGCGAGAGACAGGCAAAGTGGGTTTTAGAGGGAGCAACAGAGATTGGGAGGCGGTTAGAGGAAAAGGTTGGAATAGGGGAAGAGAGGGGTTGAGGGGGTGAGAGAGAGGGCGAGAGAGGGGAGGGAGAAGGGGATAGAATATGTGGGGAGACACAGTATGGGTGTACTTTGAGAGACAGTGTGGGAATAGGGTCGAGACAGAATGGGAGAGGAATTGAAAGAGAGATAGGGAGGGGGTGAAGAGAAATAGTTAGAGAGAGCGGGCAGAGAGAGGGAGCGTGGGAGTATGTAGATTGAGAGAATGGCACGGGAAAGAGAGAGACAGTCAGAAAGGGAGTGGGGGAGAGAATGAGAGCGTCTGATGAGGGTAGACAGAGAGTAGGAGGGTGGTAGGGAAAGACAGAAAGAGAGAATGGTGGAGTCCGGAGAGAGACCGCGGGAGGGGGATAGAGAGAATGTGTGGGATAGTGTAGAGAGAGAAGAGTGGGTCGAGGATGGAGAGGGAGAGACAAACACAGACAGAGGGAAGGATGTAGAGAGGTAGATGGATGAGTCTGGAGGCTGGAGAGAGGTGGAGTCAAGAGGGAGAGAGTGGAAGAAGCAGACAAAGGGACAGACAGAGTGAGGGAGTGAGAGGGTAGAGAGACAGTGAGAGGCAGATAGGTGGATTGACAGAGAGAGGGGCGCGGGAGAGAGAGTGAGAGAGACAGATACTGGGATGGGGTGGAGTGAGAGGCAGACAGAGAGAGAGAACAGAGAGAGACAGAGTGGGAGGAAGTGAGTTGGTGGAGAGAGTGTGGGTGGGGAGAAGGAGGGAGAGAGAGAGAGTGTGATATAGCAAGACAGAGAGATGGGAGCAGAGTAGAGAGAGAGTGGGGGAGGTGAGTGGAGAGAGAGAGAGAAAGTGGGAGTGGGGAGATAGAGGGGAGAGAGAAAGAGAGTGTGGGTGAGGAAGAGTGGGAGTTGGGGAGAGACAGAATGGGAGGAAGATAGCGAGGGAGGGAGATAGACAGAGAGTTTGTGACGGGGAAGAGGGATAGAAAGTGGGCGGGATGTTGAAAGAGACAGTGATCGGAGGTCGACAGAGAGAGTGGGGGAGTACAGACAGAGAGAGTAGAGATGTTGAGAGAGAGGGGAACAAAAATGTGGTGGGCGTAGAGAGAGAGAGTGGGACCACGTGCAGTTAGAGTAGAAAGCAGTTTGAGACAGAGAATGAGGGAGTGGAGGGAAAGAGGGAGTCGGGGAGAGAGACAGAATGGGAGGGGACAGAGAGAGACCGACACAGGGAGGGAGGAGGATAGCGAGAGAGTGGGAGGGTGTTAGAGAGAAAGACCGTGGGAGGGGGGTTTGAGAGAGAGAGACAGTGGCCAGAGGGAAGAGAGAATAGAGAGTGGGAGGGGGTTGAGAGAGAAGTTTGAAGGACAGGGAGAGTGGAAGAGGGAGAGTGGTGGAAAGTAGAGAGAGATTTAGAGGGGGTCGAGATAGTGTTGAACGGGATAGTGAGAGAGACATGGAGGTGTCAGAGAGGGTGGAGAGAGTGCCTGGCGGGAGTACAGTGAGAGAGAAGGAGGGAGGGTGTGAGAGACAGAGTGAGAGAAAAAGTGGGGTGTAAACATAGAGAGATAGTGGGAGGAGAGGAGAGCAAGACAGAGTCGGAAGGTGGCAGAGAGAGCGATAGAGAGACAGAGAGGGGGTAGAGAGACAGAGGAAAGAGTTGGGTAAGAGGAGCTTGAGAGATTGGGAGATGTGTGTGTGTCAGTATTTACAGGGGAGGCCCGAGGGAGTGCATCGGCATTTCCGAGAGGCTCCCATGAAATGAATCGATAATTGCATGCATCTGCTGGAGTCTGTGTCGGAATTTATAGGGGGAGTCCTTGGGGAATGTGTCAGTATTGACTGTGGGTCCCAGGAAATGTGTACGTAGTTACGAAGGGTCCCAAGGCGTGTGCCGGTGTTTGCAGGTGGGTCCTGGGCAGTACATCAGTACTTACAGGGGGACCCAGCAAATGTTTTGGTATATACACGGGTGTGGCCAAGGACTGTCTCAGTATTTACATGGGGTTGGTGGGGTTCCCGTGGAGTATGCTGGTATTCACAGGTGTTTTCCAGGGTGGGTTTCAATATTCACAGGGGTTTCATAGGTAGTGTGTCGGTATTTCCACAGGAATCAAGGGAAGTGTGTCAGTATTTACAGGGGTGTGTTGAGTAGTGTCAATATTGGTAAGGATTATCCTCAGGATCATGTCGTTATTTACATGGGGGTGCTGGGGAGTGTATCAGTATTTATAGGGTGGTCCCAGGGAATGTGCCAGTGTTTGAAGAGGCTTCTTGGGGCGGGTGTCGACATTTACGGAGGGGATCCTTTGGAGGTTATTTACAGGAGGTCATGGGGGCTGCATCGGTATTTGCAAGCTTTCCTGGGAGGATGTGTCAGTATTTTCAGTAAGCGTCCCATGGACGGATGTTTGTATTTGGAGGGAAGTCCTCTGGGACCTGTCTGTATTTAAATGGTGGATGAGTGGATTGTGCCAGGATCCCTATCCTGGATTGTGGGTCGCTATTGACAGAAGGTGCTGAGGAATGTGTCAAGATTTACAGGGGGTTCCCTGGAAGCCTGTCATTATTTACAGGGCGGTCCCAGTTAGTGTGCCGGCATTTAGAAGGGTGTTCTGGGAAGTGTGTTGTCATTTACAGGTGTGTCCTGGTTTGTGTGTCAGTAGTTAAAAGGAAGGTCCAAAGGAGTGTGTTGATGTTTAATGGAGTAATCAGGGGTGTGTGTAGATATTTATTGGCGTTCACTGAGAGTGTGTCAGTTTTTACAGAGGGCGTGCCAGGAAGCGTGTCGGTATTTATAGCAGTTTCCTGGGGAGTAGTCGGTATTTACAGGTGGGTCCTGGGCCGAGTGTTAATATTTACAGGGGGACCTTGACTAGAGTGTTGTTATTTACATGGGCGTGCCCGGGGTGTGACTCAATACTTACACTGGTGAGCATGGAGTCCCACGGAGACTGTCAATATTCACAGGTGGATCCTGGCGCGTGTGTCAGTATTTCTGGGAGGAGGGCGTCGTAGATAGTGTATTGATATTTACACAGGGATCTCGGGGAGTATGTGGGTATCTATAGGGCAGTGCCGGAGAGTGTGTCAGTATTTATAAGGAGGTCCTTGGTAGTGTATCATTATTTACAGGGGATTCCCAGGGAGTGTATAATTGTTTACAGGGGGTCCTGGGGAGTGTGTCATGATTTACAAGGGCATCCTGGTGTGTGTTGGTATTGACAGGGGGTGTCCCAGGGAGGATGTCAGTATTTGCTGGGGAGTCCTGTGGAATGTGTCTGTATATACAGGGGTTTTCTGTTGAGTGTTTTATAATTTGGGGTCCAGGGTGTGTAACCATATTCAAAGGAATGTCCCAGTGAGTGTGCCAGTATTTAAATGCTCGTCCTGGGGGGGGGGTGTCGTCATTGACAGGTGGTCCTGAGGAGTGTCTCCAGATTTACAAAGGATTCCCATGGAGTGTGTCATTATTTACAGGGGTGTTTTGGGAAATGTGTCGGCAGTTACAAGTCGGTCCTGGGACATGTGTCATTATTTAAAGGAAATGTACAGGGGAGTGTGTTGGTATTTACAGGGGTTTCCTAAGGAGTGTGTTGGTATTTACAGTGGAGTCGTCGGCACTGAGTCAGTACATACACAAGATGCCAAGGACGTGTGTCAGTATTTACAGGGAGAATCCAGGGAGTGATTCATTGTTTACAGGGGGTCCTGGGGAGTGTGTCAGTATTTATAAGGGGGTCCTGATGTGTGTCGGTATTGACAGAGGGTGTCCTATGGAGGATGTCAGTATGCTAGGGAGTCCAATGGAGCGTGTCTGGATATACAGGGGTTTTCTGGTGAGTGTTTTGTAATTTGGGGTCCAGGGTGTTTAGGGGGTGACCTGGGTGTGTATAAATATCTAAATAGGATCCCTGGGAGTTACAGGTAGCGTACCAGGTTGTGTGTCAGTATTGATACAGGGATCCCGGGGAGAGTATCAGTATTGCCAGGGTGGTCCAGTGAGTTGGTGAGAGTTTACAGAGGCGTCCAGGGCTGTCTGTTGAAATGAACAGTTGGTTGCCGAGGTGTATGTCGGCACTTAAAAGGGTCATGCCGCAGAGTGTGTTCTTATTTGTGAAGGTGTCCTGGGGAATGTGTCAGTATTTACAGGTGCTGTCCCGGGCAGTGCGTTGGCACTTGCAGGGGGATGCTGGAAAGAGTGTCAGTATTTACACGGGGGACTGGGGTATTGTGTTGTTGTTTACAGCCGTTTGCCAAGGAGTATTTTGATACTGAAATGTGTGTTCCCCAGGAGTGTGTTGGTAATTCCAGGGGATTCGCAAGGATAGGTTTGTATTTACAGAGGGCACTGGGGATTTTGTCAGTATTTGCTGTGGCTCACAGTGTGTGTGTCACAACTTACAGGGTGTCCCGGAGAGTGTGTCGATATTTACAGGAGGTTTCCGGACAGTGTGTCGGCATTTATGGGGTGGTCCCGATGATTGTGCCGGTATTTTTAGAGGGATTCGCAGGGAGTGTGTCCGTATTTACAGTGGGCTCTCGGGGTGTGTGTTGGTATTTACAGGGGTGTTCGCCAGGAGTGTGTTGGTTAACGGGGAGTGGGTATGTATTTACAGGGGTACCAGGGAGCGCACAATTTGTCAGTATTTGCCGTGGCTCCCAGTGAGTGTGCCAGAATTTACAGGGGTGTCCCGGGGCGTGAGCCCGTGTTTAAAGAAAGTTCTGGGAAGTGTGTCGCTATTTAAAGGGTGGTCCTAGGATGTGTGGTCCTAGGATGTGTGTTACTATTGACAGGGGCTCTGACGAGTGATCAGAGTTTACAGGATGAACCCGGGGAGTGTGTCAGTATTTAGAGGGAATGTGCTTATGGAGTGTGCCCGCAGTTACAGGGTCTGTCACGGGCGAGTGCATCAGTATTTACAGGGATGGTCCTGGGAAGGTTGTTGTTGTTTACAGGGGTGGTCCCAAGAGTGTGTTGGTATTTACATGTGCATCATTGTGAACCTGTTGGTATTTACAAGTAGGTCCCGGGAAGAGTATCGATGCTTACAGGGGTGGTTCCAGATTGTGTGCCAATATTTAGAAAGTGTGTCCTGCGGAATGTCTCAGTTTTTTTCAGTGGGGTCCCCAGGATTGTGTTGGTATGTAGATTGGCCTCCTGGGGAGTGTGTCAGTGTTTACAGTGGTTCCCGGGGAGAGTGTGCCAGTATTTACAGGAGGGTCCTCGGGAGGGTGCTGGTATTTACAGAGGGTGTTCCGGGCAGTGCGTCAGTATTTACAGAGGCAGTGCCTGTGAAGTGAGACTACATTTCTAAGGGTGTGATTGAGGAGTGTTTTGACACTTACAGTGGGGTCCTGAGCAGTGTATTGGAACTTACAGGAGTGTCCTGGGGAGACTGCTGGTACTTACACTGGGGAATCCGGGGACTATATCGGAAATTATCGTCCCGAGTAGTGTCTCTGTACTTTGAGAAGGATTCCCAGGAAGTGTGTTGGCATTTATTAGGGGTTGGTGGGGCGGGGGAGGATTTGTGGGGGGGTGGTAGTGTATTAGTGTTTACAGTGGAGTGGCAGGGATTGTGTTAGTATTTACAGGGGGGGGGGACACAGCGAATGTGTTGGAATTTATAAGGATCGTCCGAGGAGTAGAACATAGAACATAGAACATAGAACAATACAGCACAGAACAGGCCCTTCGGCCCACGATGTTGTGCCGAACTTCTATCCTAGATTAAGCACCCATCCATGTACCTATCCAAATGCCACTTAAAGGTCGCCAATGAATCTGACTCTACCACTCCCTCGGGCAGCGCATTCCATGCCCCCACCACTCTCTGGGTAAAGAACCCACCCCTGACATCTCCCCTATTCCTTCCACCCTTCACCTTAAATTTATGTCCCCTTGTAACACTCTGTTGTACCCAGGGAAAAAGTTTCTGACTGTCTACTCTATCTATTCCCCTGATCATCTTATAAACCTCTATCAAGTCACCCCTCATCCTTCGCCGTTCCAACGAGAAAAGGCCGAGAACTCTCAACCTATCCTCGTACGACCTACTCTCCATTCCAGGCAACATCCTGGTAAATCTTCTCTGCACCCTCTCCAAAGCTTCCACATCTTTCCTAAAGTGAGGCGACCAGAACTGCACACAGTACTCCAAATGTGGCCTAACCAAAGTCCTGTACAGCTGCAACATCACCTCACGACTCTTGAATTCAATCCCTCTGCTAATGAACGATAATACTCCATAGGCCTTCTTACAAACTCTATCCACCTGAGTGGCAACCTTCAAAGATCTATGTACATAGACCCCAAGATCCCTCTGTTCCTCCACCTGACCAAGAACCCTACCATTAACCCTGTATTCCGCATTCTTATTTGTTCTTCCAAAATGGACAACCTCACACTTGGCAGGGTGGAACTCCATCTGCCACTCCTCAGCCCAGCTCTGCATCATATCTAAGTCCCTCTGCAGCCGACAACAGCCCTCCTCACTGTCCACAACTCCACCTATCTTTGTATCATCTGCAAATTTACTGACCCACCCTTCGACTCCCTCCTCTAAGTCATTAATAAAATTTACAAACAGCAGAGGACCCAGAACTGATCCCTGCGGAACTCCACTTGTAACTGGACTCCATGCTGAATATTTACCATCTACCACCACTCTCTGACTTCGACCGGTTAGCCAGTTTTCTATCCAATTGGCCAAATTTCCCTCTATCCCATGCCTCCTGACTTTCCGCATAAGCCTACCATGGGGAACCTTATCAAATGCCTTACTAAAATCCATGTACACTACATCCACTGCTCTACCCTCATCCACATGCTTGGTCACCTCCTCGAAGAATTCAATAAGACTTGTAAGGCAAGACCTACCCTTCACAAATCCGTGCTGGCTGTCCCTAATCAAGCAGTGTCTTTCCAGATACTCGTAAATCCTATCCCTCAGTACCCTTTCCATTACTTTGCCTACCACAGAAGTAAGACTAACTGGCCTGTAATTCCCGGGGTTATCCCTATTCCCTTTTTTGAACAGGGGCACAACATTCGCTACTCTCCAGTCCCCTGGTACCACCCCAGTTGCCAGTGAAGACGAGAAGATCATTGCCAACGGTACTGCAATTTCCTCTCTTGCTTCCCACATAATCCTAGGATATATCCCGTCAGGCCCGGGGGACTTGTCTATCCTCAAGTTGTTCAAAATGTCCAACACATCTTCCTTCCTAACAGGTATCTCTTCTAGCTTATCAGTCCGTTTCACACTCTCCTCTTCAACAATACGGTCCCTCTCGTTCGTAAATACTGAAGAGAAGTACTTGTTCAAGACCTCTCCTATCTCTTCCGACTCAATACACAGTCTCCCACCACTGTCCTTGATCGGACCTACCCTCGTTCTCGTCATTCTCAGGTTTCTCACATACGCATAGAATGCCTTGGGGTTATCCTTGATCCTATCCGCCAAGGATTTTTCATGCCCTCTCTTAGCTCTCCTAATCCCTTTCTTCAGGTCCCTTCTGGCTATCCTGTATCCCTCCACTGCTCTGTCTGAACCTTGTTTCCTCAACCTTATGTAAGCCTCCTTCTTCCTCTTTACTAGACATTCAACCTCCCTCGTCAACCAAGGCTCCCTCACACGACCATTTCTTTCCTGCCTGATCGGTACATACATATCAAGGACACGTCGTATCTGCTCCTTGAAAAAGTCCCACATTTCCACCACATCCTTCCCTGACAGCCTATGCTCCCAACGTATGCTCCTCAAATCCTGTCTTACAGCATCGTAATTTCCCTTCCCCCAATTGTAAAAACTTCCTTGTTGTGCGCACCTATCTCTCTCCATAACCAAGGTGAAAGTCACAGAATTGTGGTCGCCATCACCAAAATGTTCACCCACTAACAAGCCCACCACTTGTCCCGGTTCGTTACCGAGTACCAAATCCAATATGGCCTCCCCTCTGGTTGGACAATCTACATACTGCGTTAGAAAAGCTTCCTGGACACACTGCACAAACACCGCCCCATCCAATCTACTTGATCTAAAGAGCTTCCAATCAATATTTGGGAAGTTGAAGTCGCCCATGACTACGACCCTGTGGCTTCTGCACCTTTCCAAAATCTGTTTCCCAATCTGTTTCTCCACATCTCTGCTGCTATTGGGGGGCCTATAATAAACACCCAACAAGGTGACTGCACCTTTCCTATTTCTGACTTCAGCCCATACTACCTCCAGAGGCAGATCCCCCTCAAACTTCCTTTCTGCAGCCGTTATACCATTTCTAATTAGCAATGCCACCCCCCCTCCTTTTTTACCACCCTCCCTAATCTTACTGAAACATCTGTAACCAGGAACCTCCAACAGCCATTCCTGTCCCTCATCTATCCATGTTTCCGTGATGGCCACAACATCGTAGTCCCAGGTACCGATCCACGCCTTAAGTTCACCCACCTTATTTTTGATACTCCTTGCATTGAAGTATACGCACTTGAGCCCATCTCTGTGTCCGCAAGTAGTCCCTGTCAGTGCTACCTTCTCCACAGCCTCCCTACAGTCTTGGACATCCTGACACACAGCTAGCTTACTTGCTGGACTACAAGTCCGGATCCCATCCCCCTGCCAAATTAGTTTAAACCCCCCCGAAGAGTGCTAGCAAACCTACCCCCCAGGATATTGGTGCCCTTCTGGTTCAGGTGCAACCCGTCCTGTTTATACAGGTCCCACCTTCCCCAGAATGCAGTCCAATTGTCCAAATATCTGAAGCCCTCCCTCCTACACCATCCTTGCAGCCACGTGTTCAACTGCACTCTCTCCCTATTCTTTGCCTCTCTGAGTGTATCAGTATTTTCAGAAGGATTCCCAGGGAGATTGCCGTTATTTACAGGCATGTTTCCCAGGAATTTATCAGTAATTTCAGGGATTCTCGAAGAGTAGTTCTGTATTTACAGGAAAGCTGGGGACTTAGTCTATGTCTACAATGGGCGCAGGGGTAGTGTGTTGGTATTTACAGGCGTGTTCCCCTGGAGTGTGTTGGTGTTTAGACGAGTCTCCCAGGTAATGTGTCTGTGTACAGGGGTCTTCAGTTTTTACAAGGGAGTCCCGGACACTGAGTCAGCATTTAGAGGTTGGTCCTGGGACATGTGTCAGTATTTACAGCATTGGTACCCGGCAGTGTTAGCATTTACGGGACTGTTTGTCAATATTTGAAGTGTCTCCCCAGGACTGGGTCAATGTTTAAAGCAGAGCCTTAGGGTGCGTGTTACATGGGGGTCCCGGGGAATGAGTCAGCATTTACAGGGAGTGTCTGGTGAGTGTATAGTGATTTACAATTTCTCTCCCAGGAACTGTGTTGGTATTTACAGGGGTGTTCCTGCGAGTATGTCAGTATTTACTTTTTTTAAGGTTAGATTACTTACAGTGTGGAAGCAGGCCCTTCGGCCAATCATGGCCACGCCAACCCGCCGAAGTGCAACCCACCCATGCTCCTACACTTACCCCTTACCTAATACTATAGACAATTTAGCATGGCCAATTCACCTGACCAGCACATCTTTGGACTGTGGGAGGAAACCGGATCACCTGGAGGAAACCCACGTAGACATGGGGAGAATGTGCAAGCTCCACACAGCCAGTCGCCTGAGGCGGGAATTGAACCCGGGTCTCTGGGGCTGGTGAGGCAGCAGTGCTAACAACTGTGCTACCGTGCCTCCCACTTCATGACTCTCTTGGTGAACCAGAGGCAGTTCATCTTCTCAGTGATGCTTTTTGATCACTTTGGTTTGTCAGTCCATTGAAATATTTGCTTAAATGTCTTCTAATGTCTCTAAGTCGATAAGATACAGGAAGTGAATTTACCCATTCGACTCAGCGAGACAAGTCAGCCATTTGATTCGGGCTGATATGATTTTAAACACCATCCTCCTGCCTTCCATCTGTTTATCAAATGACCTTCTCATGAGTGTATTTTCACCACTCGCTTCCGACAAGATGCAAGTGAAGATCTGCAGTTTCAATTTTGTCTCCTTTTTTCCTTCAGTCTGGGACTCCTGTATTTGAACACATGACCAGCTGAGTGAGACTGAATGAGGGGGTACCCAGAGTGTGTGTTAGTATTTACAGTGGTGTCATGGCATGTTTCTTCGTATTTACAATGGGGTCATTGCAAGGGCGTCAATATTTACAGGGGAATCCTGAGGACAGTGTCAACACTGAGAGGGGAGGCTGATGAAATCCTTTTCTCCGAAACGTCAATTTTCATGCTCCTCGGATGCTGCCTTAACTGCTGTGCGTTTCCAGCACCACTCTATTGTGGACTCTGGTTTCTGGCATCTGCAGTCCTTGTTTTTATCTCCTCAGTATTGAGAGGGCTGTCCCAGGGAGTGTGTTGGTATTTACAGTGGGCATCGTGGGGAATGTCTCCATCTTTGCAGGGGAATTCTGGAGAGTATGTCATTGATTACAGGTCGTCGCGGGGTGTATGTCAGTATATAACAGGGAGTTTGCATGAGGGTTGTATCGGTTGTTACAAAAGGAATCTTGGGAAGTCAGTTGTTGATTACAGGGGAATCGCTATGAGTGTTGTTATTGACAGTGAGGTCCCGTGAAGTATTTGTCCATTTACATAGGTGTTCCCCAGGATTTTGTCAGTATTTACATAGGGATCCCGCGAATTGTGCCCATAATTGTAGGGGCTTCCTGGGGAGTGTGCCGGCATTTACCAAGGGGTCACAGGATTGTGTCGGTATTTACGCAAGTGTCCATATTGTGTACCATTATTAACAGGGGTGTTCTGGAGAGTTAGTCGGTATTTACACGGCTGTTAACCAGGAGTGTGTCAGTGTTTGCAGAGGGCTTGGGGGAGTGTGTAAGTGTTTACCGGCTCATCCCATCGAGTGTGACTGTATTTGAGGATTATGTCTGTATTTACTGGATGGTCCTGGGGATGTTAAAATAGTTATGTGTGGGTCCTGGGGAGTTTATCCAGATTTACTGGGGTCTCCACCGAGTGTGTTGATATTTACAGGTGGTTTTCGGGGAGTGTGTCACTATGTCCAGGGGTGTGCATCTGTATTCACAAACGGAATCCCAGGAAATGCGTCAGTACTTACTGGGTGTGGGTGGGGGCGGTTTCGCTGTGTTTGACCATATCTGCAGAGTTGTCACTGGTGTGTGTCGGTTCTAACTGTTAGTTGCCAGAGAATGTGGCAAGATTTTCAAGAGTGGTACCAGGGAGAGTGGCGGTATTAAAATGCATATCCTGGGGAGTGTGCCTGTATCTACAGCATGTCCTGAGGAGTGTGTTCGTACTTGCAGCGGTGTTCAGGGGCATCTGCCGGTATTTACAGAGGGGAGCCAGGGATTGTGTCAGTATTTGCAGTGTCATCCCAGGGAGTGTGCCAGTATTTACAGGGGGACATGCGGAGGGTGGCAGTATTTACAGGGGATGTCCCAGAAAGTATGTCAGTACTTAGAGGAAGCTTCCCAGGTATTGTGTTGGTATTCCCGGACAGTATGTTGGTATTTATAGGGTGTTCCCTGTTTGTGTTGATATTTGCAGTGGGGCCCAGAGAGTGTGTCAGTATTTACGGGTCTCGAGGTCAGTGTGTTGTCATTTATGAGGGCGTTCTGGTAGGTGTGCCGAAATTTACAGGGCAGTCCCAGCAAGTGGTTCAGTAGTTAAAGGGGGTTACCAGGGAATCTGTCAGTATTTACTGGGTGGTCAAGGGGAGTGTGCATTTAATTACAAGGAGTCGTGGGAAGTGTGTCAGATTTTACAGGGGGTCACGGGGGGTGTGCTTGTAGTTACAGTGGTGTATAGGGGAGTGTGTCAATATTCACAGGGGTATCCCAGTGAGCGATATTTGCAGGAGAGTCCCAGACAGTGTGTCAGCATTAACAGAGGTGGTCCAGCGAAGTGGGTCAGTATCTAAAAGGGATGTCCTTGGGGAGGGTGTTGACATTTACAGGGGCTCCCAGGGAATGTGTTTGTATTTACAGTGAGGTTCCAGGATTGGGGTCCCAGAGTGTGTTTGTATTTACAGTGAGGTCACAGGAAGAATGCGAGTATTTATGGGGTTGTCCAGCAGAGTGTGTTCATAGATTCACAAGAGTCCCGGGGAAAGTATGAACATTTGATGGGTTTTCCAGGGAATGTTTTGGTGTTTACAGAGGTGTCCCGGGGAGGGTTTTGGTAGTTTCAGGGGCGTCCCGGGGAGTTTATCAGTATTTTCAGTGGAGTCACAGTGAGTGTGGCAGCATTTTCGGGGAGGAGGTGGGGGGTGTCCAATGGAATGTGTCTTAATTTACAGATTGTCCTGCGGACTGTGCCAATATTATAAGGGTGCATTCTGAGCAGTGTGCCAGTAGTTACAGGAGATACTGGGGATGTATGTCACCTTTTACAGGGCGCCCGGGTGAGTGTGCCAGTACTTGCAGTGGAATCTGGGGAGTGTGTCAGTATTTATAGGGGTCCTAGGGATTATCTCAATATTTTCATGTGGTCCCATGGAGTGAGAAAATATTAAAATCCGATCCTGTTGAGTGTGTCGTTATGTACAGTGGGTTCCTGGCCAGTGTATCGCTATTTTCAGGTGAGTCCTGGAGAGCATGAAAATATTTGCAGGGGGTACCCCAGTGAGAGTGCCAGTATTTAATGAATTCCAATGGAATGTGTCAGTATTTGCATGTCTGTCGTGGAAAGTGTGCCAGTTTTTTTGTGGGGCGGCCCTGTAAAGTGTGCCGGTATTTATAGTGGGGTCCACGGCTGTGTGTTGATATTTATAGGGGGTCACGGGGTTTGTTTCTGTATTTACCCGGGATTTCCAGGGAGAGTGTCAGAATTTACAGGATCAGTCCTGGGTGTGTGTTGGTAGTTACACGGAAACCCAATGGAAGTGTCATCATTTAATGGGGTGGACCCAGGGATTGTGTCAGTGTTGACATGGGGACCCTGGGCATTGTGTCGGTGTTTACCATGGGGTTCCGGGCAGAGTGAAAATATTTGCAGTGGTGTCAAGGGAGGGTGATGGTATTTATGTGAGGTCCACAGGTGTATGTCGATACTAACAGTGGTGTTCCAAGATGTGTGTCAGTACTTATGGTGGGTCGTGGGCAGCGTCTGGTACTTGCATGGTTTGTCCAAGGGATTGAGTGCATATTTAAAAATGACTTCTGTGGAATGCTTCCAGGTTTAAAGCAGGGTTCCGGGAAGTGTCTTATTATTTACAGGTGTACCGGGAAGAGTGTTGGTTTTTAAGGGGTTGTTACAGGGAGTGTGTTAGTATTTACAAGGGGGTCTGTGAGCGTGTGCAGTTATTGACAGGACATCAGGGGAGAGTGCTTGTATTTGCAAAGGGATCCCAGGAAATGTGTTGGTATTTACTGGAGTCTCTTGGGGAGCGAGTCACCAAATGCAGGGTGTCCTGGAGAGAGTATCGGTATTTACAGGTGGAGGGATCCTGGGGAGAGTGTCGCTATTTTCAGTGGGGTTCCCAAGGAGTGCGTCGCTATTTACAGGGTTGCAGGGAGGTTTTGGTAATTGCAAGCGGGTTCACGAGAGCGTGTCAGTATTAGCAGGTGGCTCTCGGGCAGAGTGTCAGTATTTATTGGGGTGGGTTCCGAGCATTGTGTCAGTATGTGCGGAGGTTCCGGGGACTATTTTGATATTTACAGAGGCTTCACAGGTAGTGTATTGGTATTTACAGCGGTGTGATCTGGGAGAGAGTTGGTTTTACGGGATGGGTGTCCCTGACAGTGTGGTGGTACTTAAAGGGGGTGATCCGAACAGTGTTTCAGTAGTTATACTGGGTTGCGCATAGTGTGTAGGTATTTTCAAGGGGGCCCCAGGGAGTTGGACAGTATTGACAAGGGTACGATCCCGGGGGAGAGTCCGTATTTATAATGGTTGTCCTGGGGAGTAGGTCAGTATTTACAGGCGGGTTCCGAGGGAATGTGTCAGTATTTATGTTGGATACCGGGCATCATGTCAGTATTTGCAGTGTGACCCGGGGACAGTATTTAAAGGGAGGTGGTGACGTTGCCAGGGAGTGTGTTGGTATCTACTGGATGGTGACAGTGAGTGTGTCGGTATTTGCAGGGGGTCCAGGGAAGTGTGTTGGTGTATACAGAGGGGTTCCCGGGGAGTGTGTCAGTATTTGAAGTGAAGGAGTCACATGGAGTCTCTTGGCATTTACAGGTTTTCCCGGAGATTGTTTCAGAATTTACACGGGATGACAAAGCGTGTGTGCCAATATTTCCAGAGGGGGTCATGGGCAGTGTGTCGGTACTTACATGGGTCATCTTGAGGAAAGTGTCCATATTTACGGGTGTCCAAACGAATGGGGCCGTACTTACAGAGGTGTGAGTATTTATAGGGGTTTCATGGGTTGTGTGTCAGTATTTACAGGGGTATGCCTGTAAGAGTGCGGGCATTTATAGAGTCGGACTTGGGGATTGTCATTGTACTCACACGGGTCTCCTGGGGAGTATATCAGTTTTGACATGGGTCCATGGAGTGTGCAGTTATTTACAGGGTCATCCCGGAGAGTGTGTTAGAATTTACAGGGTGTTCCAAGGGTTTGTTTCAGTATTTACAAAGGGTAGCCTGGGGAATGCGTCAGCTTTTCCAACTTGGGGTGTGGTTCCTGGGGAGTGTGTCAGTGTTTACAAGGATTGGTCTCAAGGGGTGTGTCGATATTTTTAGGGGCATCCCAGCGAGTATGGTGGTACTTAAACAGGTGGCCCAGAGAGCGTGTTCGGTTTTGCAGGGGTGTAACTGGGAGAGTATAGCTCTTTACATCCGTATACCTGGGACTGCTTAAGTGTTCACAGGGGGTTCCGCGGAGTGTGCCGGTATTATTGGGAAGGAGGTCCTGTGTATTATGTCAGTTTTTTACGGAGGGCGTCGCTGGGAGTGTGTGGTCTTTAGAGCAGGGTCATTGGAAGTGTGTCAGTATGTCTAGGGGGATGAGGGGAGATGTCCGTGGGAGTGTGTCACTAGTTACAGGGGTTTAGGGGGAGTGTGTTTGTATGTACAAGGGTGACCTGACTGTTGTTTCGATATTAATAGAGGTTATCAAAGAGTGTGGCGATCCCTGCAGAGGTGTCCCAGTGAGTGTGTCAGTATATCCGGGGGTTCCCGGAGTATTTGCAGTTATTTACATGGAGATCGCTGGGATTGTGTTAGTATTTTCAGGTGGCCGCAGGGAGATGTACATGGACGCCCTGGGGAGTGGGTGAGTATTTATGGGGAATTCCTGAAGAGTATGTCATTATTTACAGAGGGGTTCTGGGCAGCGATAGGAGAGAGGAGCTGAAAAATGTGCTGCTGGAAAAGTGCAACAGGTCAGGCGGCATCCAAGGAGCAGGGGAATCGATGTTTCGGGCATAAGCTCTTTGGATGCTGCCTGACCTGCTGCGCTCTTCCAGCCACACATTTTTCAGCTCTGATCTCCAGCATCGGCAGACCTCACTCTCTCCTCCGTGTTCATGGAGAGAGTCATGGTATTCACAGATGCACCCTGGGGAGTGTATTGTTATTAACTAAAGGGTTCCCGAGGAGTTTGTCAATATTTACAGTTGTATGTACTGGGAAAGTGTCGGTATTTACAAGGGGCATCCTTCGAGCGTTTTGGCTTTTATCCGGGCATACCGGGGAATATGGCAGAAATTCTGGGAGTGCCTGGGAATGTTTTGGTATTTCCAGGGTTTGTGCCCCTGGAGGCTGTTAGCACTAACAGAGGTCCTGTGAAGTATGTTGGTATTTATAAGGGGGTCCCGGGCACAGTGTGGATATTTGCAGGAGGGTCCTGGGAGACATTCTGTATTGACAATGGTGTCCCGTGGAGTGGGTCGCTTTTTACAGGGGCTGTTCACAGGGAGACTTTCGATATTTACGGGGGGGGGGGGGGGAGGAGGGTCTCTGTGGTGCATCGGTACTGTAAGCAGAATCTGGGGAGTGTGTCGCTATTTACACGAGTGGTCCCCGGGTATTTATGGCCGAGTAATGGATTGTGTGTCAGAGTTTACGGGGGACTGGTCCAGTTGACTGTGGTTGTACGTACGGTGGTTCCCAGGGAGTGTGTTACTATTTACAGTGAATGTGCACTGGGAGAGTAGAGTGTCTGTTTTAACACTGGTGTTCTGGGGAGTGTGTCAGTGTTTGCAGGGAGTGTCCTGTGGTTTATGTTGGTATTTACCTAGGGTTCTGATTGAGTGTGCGGTATTTCCAGTGGAATCCGTGGAGGAGGTCAGTATTTACAGAGGGGCCCTGGATTGTGTGCCAAGATTAAAAGGAGTTTTCCGGTGAGTGTGTTGGTATTTTCAGCAAGGTCCTCAGCAGGATGTCCATATTTACAGGATGGTCACGTGGATTGTGTCAGTAATTACGGTATAGTCCCAAGGAGATTACCGGTATCTAAAGGGTTTTCCCTGGGGAGTGTGTTTGGTCTTTCAGGAGATAGAACGTAGAACATAGAACAGTACAGCACAGAACAGGCCCTTCAACCCACGATGTTGTGCTGGCCATTGATCATGATGTAAGGTAAACATAATGTACGAATCCTCAAATTTGTGTGATCATATGCATGTCCAGCAGTCTCTTAAATAGCCCCAATGACCTCGCTTCTACAACTGCTGCTGGCAATGCATTCCATGCTCTCACAACTCTGCATAAAGAAGCCGCCTCGGACATCCCCTCTATACTTTCCGCCAAACAGCTTAAAAATGTGGCCCTGCATGTTAACAATTTCTGCCCAGCGAATAAGTCTCTGGCTATCAAGATGTGCCCTGGGATTCCGGGGACTGTGTCGGTATTTCCATTGGGGCACCGGGGACTGTACTAACAGAGTGGTTTTGGAAAGTATGTCGCTATTGACATGAGGAGTCCCAGTGAGTGTGTTGGTATTTACTCGGGGTTCCAGGGGATTCTTTCGATATTTAACAGGGTCCCAGAAAGTATGGTTGTATTTACATTGGTGTTCCAGAGATATTGTCAGTACTTACAGAAGTGTAGCCGGGAGTGTGTCAGTAGTTATTGGGAGTGCTGTGGAGAGGGTTGGTGGTTACAGGGCGTTTCCCAGATTGTGTGGCAGGAATTACAAGAGGATTCCCTCCACGGTGTAGGTAATCACAGGGGTGTGTGTAGGGAGGGTGTCGCTATTTGCAGCTGGATGTCGGGAAGTGTGTATTATTTACATGGATAATTGTGCATGTGACAGGTTGTAAAAGCATGATTGCCGATTCAAGACTTGAATGAGATACAGATGTGTTTTATCGTGGATATGCCACAGCTTGAATTCACATGTGGTTTCGCATGATTGCAAGTGTATATTTTATATAGTGTATATGTGTGTTTTAGAAGACTAAGTTTGTTTTTGAAGCTTTTTATTTTACAAATAAAGCACTGTTTTGGTATTGATGGTTCATTATATGCGGGGAGGTGTAACAAAGCTGGTCCCGTATTTCTAAAAAGATCTTCCTTTTCTCAAGGATACTGTGGCTTTGTTTTTCTTTCAGCGGAGTCGTAAAGGTCTTTTATTGCTAATTAGATGGGTTTTGTAAAGAGAGGATGTGTATTGCGCACCGTTTTTCATGATATGTAAACAAGTGAGACTTCAGGCCAAAGTGGTCACTTTTTAGAAGTCACCTGCATCATGAAAGAGGAGTGGTCAGCTCTCTCACTGAACAGTTCAGTCCAGAACTAGTTAGGATTCCAGCTGTGTGTAAAGAAGCTGTGAAGCTCTCTGTCTCTTTCTGCCCTTCTAACTTTCACTTGTGAACATATGTTCCAAATCTTATGTTTTTCAACGGCATTTGCTTATTGTGATTATGGTGTGTATTCGGAACAGCAAAATTAAATCTAGTCTGCATAACATGTAGGAGTTCTTTATTGTTATTTTTCTTTAATTGTGTAATTTTGTGCATATCTTTTTGTCTGCTTAAAACCTGGTAGTCAACCGAGCTGACTTTCTCTGTGTATGTTCACTGCATATTTAGCAATACAAATTGCAAAGTTATCGTCTGGGCTGCCCGCTTAACAATGTTTTGAGTGGTCTGGTCTAGTTCATAAGTGCGTGTGTCAAAGACGTTTTTTCCGGCGCCAGTTACAGTGGGAGGAGGGATGGCCAGGACCAGGTACCTGATGGGAAGGTCAATTTTAAATACAAAAACTTACTTAAAATTTACCTTCCCATCAAGTACCTGGTCCTCGCTATCCCTCCTCCCACTATAACTGCTGCCAGAAAAAAAAGACTGTGTAAAGGCGACATGCACGCTGTTTGCAGGAGCGGACACGGGGCTGCTAGGTAAGTGATGATATATAATTGGGAAAAGACTGTTGGGGTGATGATTTACCAGGAGTAAGCAATGGAGTACAGGTGTTTGGCGCAGTCTGTCCCTGTTGCTCAGAGGGAAGCGGAAGAGGGGCAGAGCATTAGTCTTTGGGAAATCCAAAGTTAGGTCGGCAGATAGGAGGTTCTGTGAGAATGAAAGAGACTCACAGTTGGTGTGTTGCCTCACAGGTGCCAGGGTTCGTGATGTCTCCGAAGCTGTTTTCGGGTTTCTTGAAGGGGAGAGGCAGCATACAAAACTCATGGTCAACATAGACAAGAATGACATGGGCAGAAAGAGAGATGGGATTTTATGGCAAAAATTCATGGAGTTAGAATGGAAGCTTAGAGCTGGATAAAACAGAGTTGTTATCTCTGGATTGTTGCCCATGCACGTGCTGGCGAGGTGAGCAATAGAGAGTGAGAGGAATTTAACACGTAGCTAAGGGGAGAATTTTGCATTCCGGGACAAGTGGGGCTATTTTGGGAGTAGGTGAGACGTCTCCAAACAGAATTGCATTTAACTGAACCAGAGGGGTACTGATATCCTCGGGGAAACTTTGCGAATGCTTTTCGGGAAGCAGTGGGGATGGAAACATAAATTGTAGTTCCACTATACAGGAGATTGAGTGTAATGAAGTCAGAAATAATATTTCAAGGTCGCAAGAGGGCACCCTCAAGCAAGACGTTCGTTTGTAGAGTGTCTACTTCAACGCTAGGAGCGTTTGGTAAAAAGTGTGTGAGCTTGCAGAGTGGGTTGGTACCTTGGATTTAGATATTGGGGCCATTTTGGAGACATGGATTGAGCAGGGGTCGGAGTGGGAGTTTCGGGTTCTGGAATTTATATATTTCAGTAAGAACAGAGAATATGGTAAAAGAGAGGATGAGTGGGATTGTTAATCAAGGACTGTATTATGGTGCCAGAAATGAATATTGAGGTCTCACGTACTGAGTCAATATGGGCTGAGGTTTGAAACAGGAAAGGAGAGGTCACCCTGTTGGAAGTTTTATATCGGCGTCCAAATAGTTCCAGAGATGTAGAGGAAAGGATAGCAAAGGTCATTCTCGATGGGACCGAGAGAGACATTGTGTAGTTCATATGAGGAAATCTAACTCTCAAAATGTTGACTGGGAATATGATAGTTCAAGTACCTCAGGCGCGTCACTTTTTTGTTTCATGTGTGCAGTAGACTTTTCTGACACAATATGTTATACGTCGACAGGCCAACACATGGCGAGCTCACCTTGGATTTGGTACTGAGTAATGAACCCGGAGAGGTGTTAGATTTGAAGGCAGGTGAGGACTTTGGTGATCGTGACTACAATTCGGTTATGTTTACTTTAGCGATGAAAAGGCATGTGTATATCACACAAGTGAAGAGTTTTTGTTGTGGGGAAATGCAATGATGATACAAGATTTAGGATGCATTGGATGGGGAAGGAAACTGCATAATTGAATTGTGAAGCGTATTCGATGTGCAGTTTCTCCATGTCCTTAACATTTATGCACCTGTCATCCAGGGACGAAGTTGTAAACCCAGGGAGCCGTGGTTTACTAAAGAAGTTAAAGCTCTTGTCAAGAGGAAGAAAAAGGATTATGTTAGGATGAACCGTGAACGCTCAGTTAGGGCACTTGAAAGTTAGAAGAGAGCCTAGAGACACCTAACGAGAGAGTTAAGAAGAGCCAGGAGGTGATGCGAGAAGTCATTGCCGAATATGGTGAAGGAAAACACTCAGGCTTGCAAACTGGAAAAAGTCAATGTTATTGAGCAGAATACTGCGATACAAGCGACTAGACTAGATGGGATTGCCATTCAAAAGGAGGAGGTCTTATCAATTCGTAAAAGTTTGAGAAAATATAAATCCTCTTGGCAAGATGTGATTTATCCGACGATTCTCTGGGAAGTCAGGGAGGAGACTGGAGAGCCATTAGTTTCATTTTTCTGTCGTCATTGTCAAATGGATTTGTGCCGGAAGACTGGAACATAGCAAATATTGTCCCTTATTCAAGGAGGGAAGTACAGATAATCCTGGAAATTATAAACCAGTGAGCCTGACTCTGGTTTTGGGTAAAGTGTTGGAATGAAAAGGTCAGAGATAGTATTCTTAATCATCTAGAAAGGAATAAGTTGAATCGGGATTGCCAGCATGATTTTCTGATCAGTAGGTTGTGCCTCACAAACCTTACTGAGTTATTTGAGAAGCTGACCAAACAGGTGCATTGCTAATTATGTTGTTGATGCATAAATGCACCAACACAACTGACTGTTCAACCTTCCCTTTTAGAATGTTCTGCAGCCGATCGGTGACATCCCTGACCTGAGCACCTAGGAGGCAACATACTGTCCGGGATTCCCGTGCCTTGAAATAGTTTTATCGAACAGAATTAAGAAGGCTCTGAAAGCATTTTATTCTTATATAAGAAGCAAGCAGGTACCTAGAGAAAGGATTGGTCCACAATTTGATAATGAAGGAAGACTGTGTGTCGAACTTGAGAGAATTGGTGAGATTCTGAATGATTACTTTGGGCCAGTTCACGGAGTAGAGGAACATGGTTTATCTTGAAATTGGAAATAGAATTTGGATTAATCTGCTACACTTTGACAAGAATAGGGAAGATGTGTTGGGCAGGCTCGAGGTTATTACGATGGACAAATCCCCTGGACCAGATGGGATCTATCTCAGGTTACTGAGGGACTCAAGAGAGGAAATAGCTGTGGCCCTGACAGATATCTTTGTTGCATCCTTAAATACAGGTGAGGTACCATTGGACTGGAGGGTTGATCATGTTGTTCCCCCTGCGCAAGAAGGGTAGTCGGGATATTCCAGGTAATTACAGAGAAGTGAGTCTGACTTCGGTGGTGGGGAATTTACTGGAGAGGGTACTGAGGGAGGGGGGTCTATTCATATTCAGAAAAGAGTGGATTTGATAGTGATAGACAACATGGGTTTATGCGGGGGAATTCGTGCCTTACCAACTTACTGGAGATCTTTGAGTGCTGTTGACGTCATTTACATGGACTTCAATAAGGCTTTTGGCGAGGTTCCCCATGGTAGACTAATGGAGAAATTGAAGTCGCATGGCGTGCAGGATGTTCTAGCGAGGTGGATAAATAACTGGTTGAGCAACAGCAGACAGAAAGCAGTAGTTGAAGGGTGTTTCTCAAAATGGAGAAAGGTGACCAGTGGTGTTCCACAGGGGCAGTGTTGGGGCCACTGTTGTTTATGATAACATAAGTGATCTGCATGAGGGCACTGTTGGTATGATCAACAAATTTGCAGATGACACGAAGATTGGTGGAGTAGCAAAAATCATGAAGGACTGTCAAAGAATGCAGGAGCATATAGATAGACTGGAGAGTTGGGCGGAGTAGTGGCAGATGGATTTCAATCCAGGCAAATGTGAGGTGATGCATCTGGGAGTGCAGGTCCATTGTACACTGAAGGTTGCTGCACAGGTGGACAGAGTGACCAAGAAGGCATATAGTATGATTCCCTTCATTGGTTGGGATATTGAGTACAAAAGCTGGCAAGTCATTTTAAAATGTGCAAGACATTGGTTCGGCCACATTTAGAATACTGTGCACATTTCTGGTCGCCACATTATCAAAAGGATGTGGACGCTTTGGAGAGGGTGCAGAGAAGGTTTACGATAATGTAACCTGGTATGGACGGTGCAAGCTATGAATAGAGGTTGAGTAGGTTAGGTTTGGTTACATTAAAAAAAAAATGGGTAACCTGATTGAGGTTTACAAAATAATGAAGGGTATAGTCAGGTGGAGAGAGACTAGCTTTTTACCCAGGGGGAAGAACTCAATAACGAGTGTTCACGCTTTCAAGGTGAGAGGTAGAAGGTTTAAGGGGGATACACGCGGCAAGTGCTTCGCACAGAGAGTGGTGGGCATTTGGAAAGCGATGCCAACAGAGGTGGTAGAGGCAGGCACGATAGATTTATTTAAGATGCGTCTGGACAGTTGCATGAGAAGGTGAGGAGCAGAGGGATACAGATGTTAGGAATTAGGCGACGGGTTCAGACAGTAAATTTGGATCGGCTCAGGCTTGGCAGGTTGAACGGCCTGTTCCTGGTCTGGACATTTTCTTTGTTCTTTCTTCTTTGCTCTATCTTGCTTCTTCACGCTCTCTCCTTCTTCACCCCTCTCCACTCTCTCCCACTTGCCACGCTATCTCAACCCCTTTCCACTCTCTCCCTCTTCCCTCTCTTCCCGCTCCCTCTCCTTTCTCTCTTCCTCCATCTCTCTCTCTCACACCTCTCTTCACACACTCGCTCTTCACCATTCACTCCGCACGCCCTCCATCGCTCCTACATTCACACTCTCACTTCCCCTTCCCTCCCACTCTCTCACCCACTTTCCACTCTCTTTGCCCCTCACTTAATATAGTTTCTCTCCACCATTCCATGCAACTCCCTCACCCACTCCATTCCCACTGTCGCTATTCCGTCTTGCTTCTCACACTCACTCATCTCTCCCTTCCCATTCTCTCTCTATTATCCCTTCACAATCACTCTCTACCACTCCATTTCCATTCCATCTCTGACCACTCCCCGTGCACACTCTCTCTCCCCCTTACCACATTCTATCCCTCCCTCCCTTACATATCTCTCTCCCTCCCTTACGACTCTCTCTCCCCTCCCTTATCACTCCCTCTCCCTCCTTCACTTCTCACTCTCTCTCACTCCCTTGCCACTCTCACTCTACCCATCCCACTATCTGTATCTACCCCTTGGCTGTGTCTCTGCCCTTCCCACTCACTCTCTCTCCATCCATTCTGATTCTCTCTCTCCCTTCCTCACTCCCATTCCACCCTCTCTCTTCCTCTGTTCCTACTCTGTCTGCCCCTCCATTCCCACAGTCTCTCCTTCTATTCTCACTCATTACCTCCCTTCCAACTCCTTCTTTTGCCATTCCCTTCCCACTCCCTCCCTGTCACTGCCTGCCTTCCCACTCTCTCCCTTTCTTTATTCCCTGTCTCCATCATGCCGCTCACCACTCCCTCTCACTCTCCCTTCACACGTACTCTCCATTTCTCCCGCTCTCTCATCCCCTCTCTTCCAACTTTCTCGCCCTCTCTCCCTTGTCCTCTCTCTCACCCACTGTACCCACTCTCTCGATCCCTCGCTGCCTTCCCACTCATCTCCATTCACCACTTCCCTGTGTCTCTCCCCTCTCTCTCCCTCTCCCTTCCCAGACTCTCTTTTTCTCCCTCTCTTTACATTCTCTGTGTGCCCGTTCAATGCACACTGTCTCCCCACCAATCCTTCTCTGTCCTCCGTTCTTTCCCATTAACTCTCCACCCTCCGACTCTCTCTGACTTCAACCCTTCCCACACTCTCACTCCCTCGCTCACTTCGCACTCTCTCTCTCCTCTGACTCCCCTCCTTTACTCTCTCTCACCCTCCCTTGTTAACACTCTTCTTCCATGCTCCACCCCCTCACTCCACCAGGCTCTTTCACCCGCTGCCTTGCCATTGACATTCTACTTTCCCAATCTCTTTCTCTTTTCCTATTTGCACGTTCTGTCTGCCCCTTCCCACACTCACCCTCCCTTCCCACTGTGTCTCCCTCCCTACCTTCCCACACTCACTTACTCCTTCCTTTCCTACTCTTGCTCCCTCTCTTCCCACACTCTCCCTCTCCTCCTTCCCTTCCCACTTTCTTCCTCCCTTCCCACTCCCCTATTCCTCCCTCCCTTCCCACTGTATCTCTCTCCCCGTCACCACTCACTCTTTTCCCCTCCCTTTCCACTCTCCGTCTTTCAATTTCCCCCCTCTGTCTCCCCTTCCTCCTCTCTCTCCCCACTCGGTTTCAACTCTCCCTTTCCCCACTCCCTTCCCACACTCTCTCCTCCGTCCTTATCCCTTTCTCTCTCTTCCCCTTCCACTCTACCACATCCCTTCTGTTTCCACTGCATCTCTCCCACTTCATTTCCAACTGTCTATCTGGCTTCCTTCCCACTCTCTCTGTTGCTCTACCCCTATTTCTCTCTCCACACATACTCTGTCCCGCACTCAATCTTATGCCCACTCTCTCCACATTCCACACTCTCTCTCCCCCTTCTGACTCACTCACTCCCCTTCCCTTCTCACTCTCTCCCTCCTCTCTCCCCTCTCCTTTCCAATTCTCTCCAATCTTTCCTTCCTTCTTCTTTCCAAATCCCTCTCTGCTCTTAGTTTCCACTTCGTCTTCACCTCACTTTCCACTGTCGCTCTGCCCCCTCACTTCCCTCTCTCTCAATTCTCCCTTCCTTCCCTCTCTCATTTCCTCACCCCTTTCCCACTCACTCTTCTACCATCCCTTTCGATTCTATTTATAACACCTCCCTTCCCACACTCTTTGTACCCTCTCCTTTTCCAGCTCCGTTCCTACTCTCTCCACTTCCATTTCCACTCTCTCCCCTTCTTTCCCACATTCTGTCTTCCCTCTCCCTTTTCCACTATCTCATACCCCACTCCCTTTCCATTCCCTTTTGCTCCACACTTCCCATTCCCTCTCTCCCACTTTGCAGCCTCTCTTTCTCCCCACTCACTTCCCATTCTCTCTGAACACCGTCCTCCCTCGCTCTTACCCTCACTTATCACACGTTCTCCCATTCTCTCTTCCCACTGCCATTCCCCTCGCCCGTTCCCCTTACTCTCTCTCTTTGCTCACTTCCCACTCTCTCTATCTCCACTTCGAACTCACTCTCCCCTCCCATTCTCTCTTCTCATTGTGTCACATTCTTTCCCCTGTTCCCCACTATCACCCTTCCCAGTCCTTTGCTCCTCTCTACTTCAGCCCCCTCTTCCTACTCCGTGTCTCGCTCCCTTCATTCCCACTCTATCCCTCATCCTTCCCTTCCCATTCGCGCTATCCCCCTCCTCCCATCATCTCTCTTCCACTACCCTTCCCACTGTTTCACCTACCCTCCCTTACCACTCTCTCTGTTCAAAGTCTGTGAGAAGATTTGTAGCTTGGGTGCTCATTGTTGTGGTTCTGTTCGCCGAGCTGGGAATTTGTGTTGCAGACGTTTCATCCCCTGTCTCGGTGACATCCTCAGTGCTTGGGAGCCTCCTGTGAAGCGCTTCTGTGTTGTTTCCTCCGGCATTTATAGTGATTTGTCTCTGCCGCTTCTAGTTGTCAATTCCAGCAGTCCGTTGAAGCATACCAGCCACTGCAGTGGACAGCTGGAACTGACAACTGGAAGCGGCAGATTCAAATCACTACAAATGCCGGAGGAAAAATCACAGAAGCGCTTCACAGGAGACTCCCAAGCACTGAGGATGTCACCTAGACAGGGGACGAAACGTCTGCATCACAAATTCCCAGCTCGGCGAACGGAACCATGACACTCTCTCTGTACCCGTCATTCCCACTGTCTTTTTACCCACTCCCTTCCTACGCTCTCTCTCCCCACCTCGATCCCACTCTCACTCTTTCTTACTCCTCCTTCACACTCCCTCTCTACGTCTTTTCCACTATCTCTTTCTCTCCCCTTAACTGCCACTCTCTCTTGAATCCCTCTCCCTGTCCATTCTCTCTCTTACCTCCTCTCTCACTCTTCTCCTCACCTGCAACTATTTTTCTCTCTCCCTCCCATCCCACCCTCTCCACAACTCACAACTCTCTCTCCCCCCTCCTTTCACCCTCCCTGTCCCTATTCTTCACTCTCTCTACCCCTTCCCCTTCCCCTTCCCACTCTACTGCAACCCTCTCTTTCCACTCTCTCCCTCTTCCCGCCCTTCGCACTCTCTGTTCCCCTCGCTTGCCACTCGAAATACTTCCGTCTCTCTTTCCTTATCAGTCCCAATCTCTTCCTTCATCCCTGTCTCCGTCTGTTTGCTCCTCCAACACAGAGACTCTGCAGTGTGGAAACCAGCCATTATGCCACACCGACCCTGAAAGAGTAACCTGTCCATACCCATTCCACTTCCCTATTTCTCTACACTTACCACTACCCTACACGTCACTGAACGCTATGTGCAATTTAGTATGGCTCAATCACCAAACCTGCACAACTTTGGACTGTGTGAAGAAATGGGTTTAATCGGTTGAATCCCATGCAGACACTGGGAGAATGTGGGTGGGACAGTGGTTAGCACTGCTGCCTCACAGCGCCAGAGACCCGGGTTCAGTTCCCGCCACAGGCAACTGTGTGGATATTGCACATTCTCCCCGTGTCTGTGTGGGCTTCCTCCAGGTGCTCCGGTTTCTTCCCACAGTCCAAGAAAATGTGCATGTTAGGTGAATTGGCCATGAATGGGGAAATGTAGGGGAATGGGTCTGGGTGGGTTGCTGTTCAGAGGGTCCGTGTGGGCTTGTTGTGACGAAGGGCTTGTTTGCACAATGTCAGTAATCTAATCGAACGTGCAATCTCCACACCTATGATGCCCGCCGCTGTAGTAAAACCCAGGTCCCTGGCGCTGTGAGGCTGCAGAGTTAACCACAGAGGCACCGTGTTCGACCTGTCTCCTTCTCTCCCGCCAACTCTCCCAAACTCTCGCCCTCACTACCTCTACCCCATTCTCTTTGCCACTCTTTCCACCTGTTTCTTCCCCTCTGTCTCACTCTTTCTCTTGTACTCCTTCATTCCCTCTCTTGCCCTCTGATTGCCTCTCTCTCCCTCCCATTATCCTTCTTCCTCTCTCTAAATGTCTGCCTTGGTCCATCACTCCCCTTCCTTTTGTCTGACATTCTGTCGTCTAACTCTCGTTTTCTAATTCTCGCTCAGTATTATTCTCTCTAAACCTTCCACTGTCTGTCTGTCTCTCTCTCTCCTTCCTTCTATCTCGGTCGTTTGTTTTCTCCCTCTCACTGCCGGTGTCTCTCTTTCGCTCCCTTCCTGATGCTCACTCGGTCTGTCTATCTCTCGATCCCTCTCATTCAATATCTCCAAATGTCGGTCATTCTCACTCTCTCTCGCTCCCTCTTCCGGGTTCTCTCGATCTCTCCTTCAGTCCTTCCCTCCCTATCCCTCTGTCTGACTCTATCTCCCCCCTCACCTCAGTCCATTCTTAGCTCTCCCTCTGTCTGACACTCTGTCTCGCTCCTTCCCTCGCCATTTCTGAATCTTACTCGAACTGTCTCCCTCCCTCATTCCTTCCCCTCACTGTCTGGTTCATCGCTGTCTCATACAAACTCCCTCCCTCCCTCACACTGACTCTCTCCCTATTTTTCTGTCCGAATCTCTCCCTACCTCATTCACTCCGTCCTCCTCCCTCTGCCTGACTCTCTGTCTTCTCCCCTCAACCCCTCCCTTTGTCTAATCCTCTCCTTGTCTATTTCCCTCTCTCCCTCTGCCTCTTTCTGAAACTCTCCCTCTCTTTTCCTCCGTTTGACTCTCTCGCTCTCTCCCCATCTGTCTGATTATCTCTCACCCTCTCCCTTTGTCTGGCTCACTCACTCTCTGTCCCCATCTCCTTCTCTCTCTCTCTCTCTCTCTCACTCTCTCTCTCTCTCTCTCTATCTATCTATCTATCTATCTACATCTGTCTGACTTTCCCCCTCTCTCTCTACCACTCTCCTTCTCTCAATTTCCCTTAGACTGAATCTGTCTCCCTCCCGTTCAATCTGACACACTCTCTTGCTCGTTCTTGCTTCGTCTTCTGACACAGACACGGGAGATGGTTGGGATGCTGGAGGGTGTGGGCAGAGTTTAGAGAGATGTGGGGGTTGGGAGGAGTGAGAAAATGAGGAGAGATAGAAACACAGGTAGAAGGCAGAAACAGCAGGAGAGGAGAGAGAAAGGGATTCAGACAGAGTGAAGTGGAGATGGGTGGAAAGGCCCGAAGTGGGAGAGAGATGGAAGAGATCGATAAAAAGGGAAAGGGGGTCAGAAACAGAGAGTGTGCCGAGAGAGAGAGGGAGAGAAATGAGTAGGAAGAGGGGTGAGTCCAAGAGTGGGAGCGAGGGGTAAGAGGGAGAATGAATGTGCAAGAGAGAAAGTGAATGATGCGATTGAGTGATGATGTGTGGAACAGGGTAGATAGATGAAGTCTGTCGAAGACCAGGTCAGTGTGGAGCACCCAAAGGTATGAGCCAGGACAGATTAATTTTAACTTTCTCCCCACCCACACCCTCCTCTCATTTATCTCTCCACCCATCAGGCACTCTGCCTTTATTCCTGATTAAGGGCTTTTGGTTGAAACGTCGATTTTCCTGCTCCTCGGATGCTGCCTGAATTGCTGTGCTTTTCCAGCACCATCCTAATCCAGATTAAATTAACCCAACTCCTGAGGACACGCCTGATCCCCTTTCTTTCTTTCCCTGAATACCAGGTGTAGGGGCTGAGTGTGTCTCCCTCCAGGTCAGTTTCTTCAACACAAAGTCAAGCAACGATGTAATTAATTCTGTTACCCAGCACTTTTTAATGAAGGTATTTATTGTTGAAAAACTGAAGTGGAAGGTGCAGTCAGTGGGATGCGTCCTTTTCTCAGTGGTCCCTGAGTTGTGAGAAACATTGAAATGTGACCCTGTAACCCTAGGTGGATATGCTTGGACAAACCAGCACTAACGTCAGTCTGTTACGATGTTGAAACATTGAAATGAAATGAGAAAATCCCGGATGGATTGTTTAATGGTTGAATTTGATTGATTGGTGAATTTTGGTAAAGGGATATTTCATCACAATCTTCAGCTGCTGTCTGAATTTAGTCTGGGTCACGGCATAAATCGCAGTGTTAGTACAGCAACTGAGGAGCTGCATCGTGAAACCCAATTCCTGCACAAAACCATGCAGATACATAGAGGTATCTACAATCAACTGTAACCTGTACCATATAGTAAACACCATTAACGTTGACCATGAAAGAACGAAATTAGCCGAGATCACAAACAGTAAAATGCTGGATGTTTTTCGGTTTCTCATTTCTGTATCAATCTGAACGTCTGCATTCATGTGAGCCTCGAATCTCTTGCGGGCTCTGCTGGTCACTAAAATGTGTCGGATGGTGAAAACATTGAGCAGCAGGATCAGGAGAAAAGGGAGAACCGGGGTTAGAGTTTGGTGGATGAACTCGATTGTGATCCATACACGGGAGAATATAACCGCATCTGTTCCGTGACAAAACCAGGGGGTGTTCCACAGGTGATATCGAGGGGTGAGCATAAAATACCAGAAAATATTCTTTAAGCAGCTCAGCACAGTCACTGTTCCCAGAACCACAGCCGCCGTTTTCTCACTGCAATATTTACTTTTCAGCTTCTGGCAACAAATGGCCACAAACCGATCAAAGGTGAAAGCGACAGTGAACCAGACAGAGCAGTCAGTGGCTGCATAAAGCAACACGGCGTGGATATTACACACGGGGATGTAGTGAAGGAAATGGAATTGCTTCTGATAAACAATGGGAATATGCCGTAATAACAGGTCGAGAGTAATGACCAGTAGATCCACGATTGCCATGGCCACCAGATAACGTCTGACACATGGAGACAACCCACTATCTTTATAAAGCAGGACGTAGATCGTCACTACGTTAACTGTGAAGGGAAAAAAAACAAATGCATGGTACATTAGCCTGGAGGCAAAGTGACCACTTTGACTGGATTCCCAATGATATTTTGAAGTGCATTACTATAATCAGAGCATTGTCGCTGTAATTGGAGTTGACATTAAAAAAACATTAAGTTCTGAATTACTTATAACAAGGTGTAGCAAGACACAAGAAGCCCTCCTCCTCCCCAAACACACAGAGACACATCCATAAGAACAGATGACTTCCAGAACATTCTCACACACTCGATGACTTGAGAGCAGACACAGGTTACTTCATTCCAGTTGCTTATACGGAACGTGAAAATATTGCCATCCTGAAGGATACTCTCCCAGTTCCTTGAATACAAGTGAAGGTTGCAAATTTCTGTGTTTTAGTATACGTTGTGGTCGATCCTCTGTCGTGAAGTAAATATATGCAGGGAAAACATATTCATCTCTTTAATTGCTTGAGCAGACTTAAGAACAGTGTCTCCTTCTCTCCGGAAAGGGATCTCTTCCACGAGCTCTTATCTTTTGTTCAATTCACTGACGTTCAGTCATTAACAATAATTTCAGGGGGAGAATGTTCCAGGGAATGTAACATATGGAATATTACGTCGAACAGTCACTGTTCCCAGAACCACAGCCGCCGTGTTCTCACTGCAATATGAAACGTTCTGGGGAATGTCAAAAATGGAATATTTTGAGGAATGTAGGGAAGGGAAGTTTTTGGAAGATGTCATGTATGGAACATTCCATGGGAATGTCGGGTATTGAATTTTCCGGGGAATGTTCGGTCTGAACGTTACAGAGAATGAGGGATAGGGAACGCTTGGGGCAATGTCAGGTCGGGGATGTTGTAGAGATTTTCGTTTATAGAATATTCCTGAAATGTCGGGTTTGGAATGTTCCAAAGAATGCCGGGTATACAATGTTCTAGAGAATGTTGGGAACATAATATTCTGGGGAATGTCGAGTATTGAATGTTCAGGGAAATTTTGAGTACGGAATGTCCCGGAGAATGGCATGTAAAGAATGTTCTGATGAATGATGTACATTGATTTTACCTGAGAGTTTGGATACAAACTTTTCCTGGAAATATTGGTTACAAAATGTTCCACAGAATGCCGGGTATAGAAACTTCCAGGGAATGTCCAGTATGGAAAATGATGGAGAATGTTGGGAATGTAGCTTTACAGGAAAGATAAGATGTCGAATATTCTGGGGAATTTCAGGTGTAGACGGCTCTGGACAATAACTGGTATGCAACGTTCCAGAGAATGTCGGATATAGAAATTTCCAGAGAATTTTGGGTATCGAATGTTCCAGAGAATGTTGAGTGTAGAATTTTCCTGATAGTGCCGTGTATAGAATGTTCTGATCAATGTTGAGTGGAGAATTTTCCCTGGAATATCAGGTATAGAATGTTTTGGGGAATGTCGTGTGTTTATCTTTCCTAAGAATGTTAGGTATAGAATGTTCTGGAGAATGTAAGGTATAGAACATTCTGGGTAATGTCAGTTATGAAATGTCGGGTGTAGAATGCTTCAGGGAGTGTCATCAACAGAATATTCCGAGAAATATCGATTACAAAACGTCCTGCAGAATGACCGATATAGAATATATTAAAGTCGTAAAAAGCAACAGGCAAAGGCCCTTTTGTCCGTCAAGACTACCCAAGTCTGAATCACCGAACCAACCTGTTCCAAACAGCAACCAATGTCAGAATGCTGGCCCATAGGAGAAGCACTTTCTTACAAGTACAGGGATACATTAAGGTCCATAAAATGGCCTTCAGCTCTTCACACTACTCGACCATTCAGTATGATTCTGGGTGATCAGACAGTGTCCTGAGCTCAACGTCCGCACACACTCCCTGATAACCATTGACTTTGTTGTTATTCATGTAGGTATATTCCTGTATCTCTAAAAAAGTCAATGTCTCTGGTCTAGGGGCAAGGACATTCCAAATATTCGCAACTCCCCGAGAGCATAAAATAAATCTCCTCTTGTCTGCAATACGTAAGAGATGTCATCTTCAAAACAACTTTGTAACCCAGAGATGTCGCCTCACCCATTTTTATGCTTCCTTTTGTGATTGGATACACTTTTTAGATTACTTACAGTGTGGAAACAGGCCCTTCCGCCCAACAAGTCCACACCGACCCGCAACACACCCATCCCCCGACATTTACTCCTTACCTAACAGTTCAAACAATTTAGCATGGCCAATTCACCTGACCTGCACGTCTTTGGACTGCAGGAGGAAACCCACACAGACACGGGGAGAATGTGCAAACCCCACACAGCCAGTCGCCTGGGGCGGGTCTTGAACCCGTGTCACTGGCGCTTTGAGGTAGCAGTGCCAACCACTGTGCCACCTTGCCGCCCACTGCATGACCCGCTTTGTGAACCAGAGGCAGTTCATCTTCTCAGTGATGGTTTTTGATGACTTTGGTTTCTCAGTCCATTGAAATATTTGCTTAAAAGTCTTCTAATGTCTCCATGTCGATAAGATACATCGGTGAATTCACCCATTGGACTCAGCGAGACAATTCAGCCATTTGATTAGGGCTGATATGATTTTAAACATCATCCGCCTACCTTCCATCTGGTTATCAAATGAGTGCAATTTCACGACTCGTTTCCGACAAGATGAAAGTGAAGTGCTGCAGTTTCAATTTGCATCCTTCAGTCTGGGATTCCTTCTGTGTTTGATCACATGACCAGCTGAGTGAGACTGAATGCACCCAATCTCTCTGGATCCGTCATATCTGTTGAAATGCGGAAATCTGTTGAAATCCATTATGTGCTGAATTCCAGTGTGTGACCAGCAACATGACCTCCCTTATCTCACCTAAGAAACTGCCCCCTCCCGGCAACCAACTTCCCTTCGATCCCACTCCAAGCTCTGATGGGTATTCAGTCTTCAGCTGTAACTGACACATTTCTTGCACTTCTGCTCGCACCCCTTCCCCTACTTCCCGATTAATGCTGCATTCCACGCAATACTTGTCGATTTTTATGACATGATGGTAGAACATTCTGCTAATTAAATGGAACAAGCATAAAAGCTCATCTTGCCTCGTAATCTGTTCAAGTATAAGTGACAGAGTACTCAACAAATTTCGCTATGTGACAATAAATATCATTTTTATCCTTAAACTCTAAACTGAACATTAAAACACAGATATTTGCAACTCTAAGCTTATTTTCTCTGAAAGATTTGTTGTCTACCTAAAATTGTGTAAAAATATACTGATCCAATAAAGTCCCAAGTAAATTTACAGCAAATAAATGTTTAAAATCAGACAGTGGCTGTCATCGTTGGTGTCGATCTTTTCCTGTTTGTAGATTTCCCTGGATCATAATATACCTTCTGCCACAAAGATGTTTCAGATGAAAATGTAACTTTAATACAGAGTGTTGTGAATAATCGACTTTCAATGGCAATTATTACTTTTTCAAGCTAACTACCCAAAATGCCTGTTTTTATCCTCCAAAACATAGAACCATCTCATTGGTTTGATGTTATCAATGCAGTAAAATTGGGATTCAGTTGGGTTTTAGGTTCTTGAAGTAAAATTTAAACTGACTAGCTAAATTCGAATTGCTGACAAACAGTGAGGTATCTCGGTTACAGCCAAATTTTGCATCCTTCAATTTTCCAGCTAACTCTGTCACATGATAGATGCCTTCCAGCTCTCATTCTCTCTTAAAGGAACAGTGCACGCCATCAACTTCACAACACCTCTTCCTTTAGAAAAGAAATGAACCATTATAATAAAAATATGGCTTCTATATGATCTAATTCTTAACGCTTATATCGTGAAATACATTAGACATTAATCCTAGTTCACATTCACGCAAGCACACACACAACGATCGATTCCAGTGATATCAATGCAATCTTATCCATACTTTATCAGTTGCATTGGCAATAACGCAATTGCTATCACTCTCTGACGACCCACATCATGTGCAATTTGTAAATTAAAAGACTGTAACGGAAGGCCTAACAAATTAGTTGCATATTCTTGTCTTTAAATCGTTCCAAGAATGTAAGAGGTTCTTGATCAGTCCACACAAATGCCTCAAACATACTGTTCCGAGCATAGATATTACAATGTTGTAAGGGCAGTACCAAACTCAATAATTTCTTTTCGGTCTTAGAGTATTTCCTCTGTTGAATGTTAAGTTTCTTTAAAAATAAACCAACTGACAGTTCAATTCCACCATCATCTTCCTGTTTCAGAACAGCTCCAACTCCTATGTCACGATAATCAACAACCTTCTTGAAGGGTCTCATAAAGTTTGGTGCAGCTAAATCTGGTGCGGTGGTTAATACTGCGTTAAAGTGTCAGATGCCTTCTGTCATTGATCAGTCCACTGCAACATTATCTTCTTCTTTTGCAAATCCATTAAAGATGCCCTTAAGCTGCTGAGGTTTGGTACAAACTTGCAGTAGAATCCGCATAGACACAAAAATCAAAGCACATCTTTCTTCGAGGTTGATTGTGAAAGTTCCTCGTTACCTTTAGAACATAGAAAATAGAACATAGAACAATACAGCGCAGTACAGGCCCTTTGGCCCTCGATGCTGCGCCGATCCAAGCCCACCTAACCTAGACGAGACAACTATCCTCCATATGCCTATCTAATGCACGTTTAAATGCCCATAAAGGGGGAGAGTCCACCACAGATACTGACAGGGCATTCGATGAACTACCCCAAACATGTCTTATACCTACCACCCCTTAATTTAATACTATGCCCCCTCGTAATAGCTGACTCCACACGTGGAAAAACGTTCTCATGGTCAACCCGATCAAAACCCCTAATCATCTTGTACACCTCTATCAAGTAACCCCTAAACCTTCTTTTCTCCAATGAAAACAGCCCCAAGTGCCGCAGCCTTTCCTCATGCGATCTTCCTACTATACCAGGCAACATCCTGGTAAACCACCTCTGCATCCGTTTCAGTGCCTCCTCATCCTTCCTATAGTATGGCGACCAAAATAGCACACAATACTCCAGATGCGGCCGCACCAGAGTCTTATACAACTGCAACATGACCTCAGGACTCCGGGAGTCAATTCCTATACCAATAAAAGCCAGTACGCCATATGCCTTCTTCGCCGCACTATTTACCTTGGTGGCAACTTTCAGTGATCTGTGTATATGGACACCAAGATCCTCTGCTCATCCACGCTACCAAGTATCCGACCATTAGCCCAGTACCCCATCTTTTTGTTACTCATACCAAAGTGAATCACCTCACACTTATCCACATTGAACTCCATTTGCCCAGCTCTGCAGCTTATCTATATCCCGCTGTAACCTGCCACATACTTCCTCACTGTCAACAACTCCACCGACTTTTGTGTCATCCGCAAACTTGCTCATACAACCTTCTAGCCCCTCCTCCAGGTCATTTATAAAAATGACAAACAGCAATGGTCCCAAAACAGATCGTTGCGGAACACTGCTCGTAACTGTACTCCAAAATGAACCTTTACCATCAACTACTACCCTCTGTCTTCTTCCAGCCAGCCAATTCTACTCCAAACCTCCAACTCACCCTCAATGCCATACCTCCGTATTTTTGCAGTAGACTACCATGGGAAACGTTATCAAACGCCTTACTAAAATCCATATACACCACATCTACCGCTTTTCCCTCGTCCACCTCCTTAGTCACCTTCTCAAAGAAATCAATAAGGTTTGTGAGGCATGACCTGCCCTTCACAAAACCATGCTGACTATCCTTGATCGCATTATTCCTATCCAGATGTTCATAAATCCTATCCCTTACAATTCTCTCTCAGACTTTGCCCACAACAGAAGTGAGACCCACCGGCCTATTGTTACTAGGGTTATCCCTACTTCCCTTCTTGAACAAGGGAACCACATTTGCTGTCCTCCTGTCGTCTGGCACTGTTCTTTGTTTTTCTATCTTTCCTATTTAAATGTTCTGAGCAAATTTGGGAATCATCTTCAATCCGCAGAAACGCTTTAGTAATTTTAAGAGCCATTTGTCTCATCTTTACTTTAACAATTAAACAAATTGTCTCATCTATGTTTTTTTTAACGGATTGAGGAAATTCATTGGCAAGTATTTAAATTTTCTTGGATCTTTTCCCCAAATCTGGCAAAATCTTACTGCATATCTCTCTAAACTTGTCCAAATCCTGAGGCCAAGGTCTACAAACAGAGGAAGATCGATAAACAGAGACGTCAGTCACTGTGTGTTTTTGAATATTAAAAGGCTGTAAATTTAATAGGGGCTTTATTGTATCAGTATATTGTCATAGAGTGGGTGATAGATATCAATTCGTTTAGAGAAAGGAGATCTGGAGTTGTAAATAATAGTTGTTTAATGTTCACGTCAGGGTTAAAGAATGAAATTGATAGTCCTTATGAAATAGTGGAATGTGGGTAATTCTTTCTCAGTCGTACTTTAACAGAGTGTGAGACAAGGTGAGCTTTTGTGTGTGTTTGGTTTAATTAGCAGGAGTGTTTACTGCTATGTCATAAAAGGGAGCAAAAACAAAACAAAGAGCTGCAGGTGCTGGAGATCTGAAACAAAAAGAAACAGTTCTGATGAATATTCTCCAGGTTTGAAATGTGATGGCTCATTTCGTACTCCAGACGCTGCAGACGTGTTGAGTTAAGTCAGCAATGTCTCTACTTGAATACCCAATTTCCCTTTTTGCCATGCACAAATTCTACCCTGCAGTTTTGATTTAGAGAGATAACTTCCACTAGTATTTGTTTCTACTGCTGTTTCGAAGCTTAAGGCAAGCTGATTCTCTGCAAACTGAACAACGTGGGCTGTCGTGAGATGTAAGGTGGATTCAGCGAGATGTTTCCTGAGGTCTTTCCTGATGTTAATATGATCTTGCTGCCTCTTTTCTTTCTTCTCAAGGTGTATGATGAGATTCTCCGACGGTTCCAGGCCTTGCGAGGTTCACCGCTGATGTGAGGTAGTGCAAAATGACAGTGATATCTTTGTAACTTGTATCTCTCAAGTGCCCTAACTGAGTCATCACCTCTCATCCGACCGTAAGCCACTTTGTTCCTCTTGAGAGGAGATTTTACTTCCTTAGTAAACCATGGCTCCCACATTCGACAACTTTCTCCCTGCCTGACACGTGCATACCTATCAATGATCCGCAGTAGCTGCGCCACAGATGAAATGTGTGAAATGTGTCCACTCCCCTGCAGTTTCCTTCCCAATCCTACACATCGAAAATTCTGCCTAATTTCATTGTAATCGTCTTGACCTCAGCAATAACTTTTGCTCAGCGGTATTTAACTATCACCAAAGAGCTCGGCCTCATCCAGTCTAACAACTGGCCGAGTTCATTATCCAGTTCCAAATCTAATATGGCCTCGCCCCTTTTTGAACTGTCTACATACGTGTTAGGATACCTTCATGCATACATTGGATAAAAACTGACCCTTCAAAAGCACTTGAACTATAGTATTGCCAGTGAACGTTTGGAAAGTTAATAACAACTACCCTGCCACTCTTGCTCCCATCGATGATTATCTTTGTTATCCTATCCTCTACATTTTTGTAACCATTCAGAGGCCGATAGAAAACTCCCACGTGGTGTCCTCTGCTTTCGTGTTTCCAGCCTCAGCGAAGACTACCTGAGTAGAAGAATCCTTAATTGTCCTCTACAACTGTAATACTGTGCTGGACTAACAATGCCAACCCCCCATACCTGCTTACCATTTTCTCTATTCTTACTTAAACATCTAAATCCCGGAACCTGAAATAACCATTTCTGTCCCTGAGCTAACCATTTCTGTCCCTGCTCTACCCATGTCTCCGAAATGTCCACAAAACAGAGAACATAGAGCATTACAGCGCAGTACAGGTCCTTCGGCCCTTGATGTGTGGTCGACCTGTCATACTAAGCTGAAGCCCATCTAACCTACACTATTCCATGTACATCCATATGCTTGTCCAATGACGACTTAAATGTACTTATTGTTGGCGAATCTACTACCGTTGCAGGCCAAGCATTCCATATTCTCACTACTCTCTGAGTAAAGAAACTCCCTCTGACATCTGGCCTATATCTATCACCCCTCAGTTTAAAGCGATGCCCCCTCGTGTTCGCCGTCACCATACTTGAAAGAAGGCTCTCCCTGTCCACCCTATCTTATCTGTCTCTCTTAAGTCACCTCTCAATCTTCTTCTCTCTAATGAAAACAGCCTCAAGTCCCTCAACCTTTCCGCGTAATATCTTCCCTCCATACCAGGAAACATCCGAGTAAATCTCCTCTGCACCCTTTCCAAAGCTTCCATATCCTTATTATAATGCGATGGCCAGAATTGTACACAATACTCCAAGTGCGGCCATACAAGAATTTTGTCCAGCTGTAGCATAACCTCATGGTTCTGGAACTCGATCCGTCTGTGAATAAAAGCTCAAACACTGAATGCCTTCCTACCAATCCTGTCAACCTGGGAGGCAACTTTCAAGGATCTCTGTACCTGGACGCCGAGATATCTCTGCGCATCTATACTACCAAGAATCTTACCAATAGCCCAATACTTTGCATTCCGGTTACTTCGATCAAAGTTGCACTTGCCCACATTAAACTCCATTCGCCACCTTTCAGCTCAGCTCTGCAGCTTAACTATGTCTCTCTGTAAGCTACAACATCATTCATCACTATCGACAACTCCACCGAACTTTGTGTCGTCTGCAAATTTACTAAACCACCATTCTACTCCCTCATTCAGATCGTTTATAAGAATGACGAACAACAATGGACCAAACACCGACACATGCGGTACACCACTGGTAACTGGACTCCAGGATGAACATTTCCCATCAACCACCACCCTCTGTCTTCTTTCAGCAAGCCAATTGCTGATCCAAATTGCTATATCTCCCACAATCCCATTCCTCCGCATTTTGTACTGTAGCCTAATGTGGGGAACCTTATAGAACGCCTTGCTGAAATCCATATACACCACATCAACGGGTTTATTCTGTTTGACCTGTTTGGTCACCTTCTGAAAGAACTCAATAAGAATTGTGAGGCACGACCTACCCTTCAGAAAACCCTGCTGATAATCCCTAATTAAATTGATCTTTTCTAGATGATTATAAATCCTATCTCTTATAGCCTTTTCCAACACTTTACCAGCAACTAATGTAAGGTTCACTGGTGTATAAATTTTTGGGTTGTCTCTATTCCCTTTCTTGGACAGCGGAACCACAATTGTTATCCTCCAGTCATCCGGCACTATTCCTGTAGACAATAATGAGTTAACGATCAGTGCCAAGGGCTCGGCAATCTCCTCCCTGGATTCCCAGAATCCTATCATAAATCCCATTCGGCCCAGGTAACCTATCTATTTTTACACGCTATAGAATTTCTAATACTTCTTCCTTCTGATCCTCAATCACAACTCGTCTTGCAGCCTGTGTCTCAGTATTCAGCTCGACAACATTGTCGATTTCTAGAGTGAATACTGTCGAAAAATATTAATTAAGTGTTTCCCCTATCTCCTTTGATCCACACACAACGTCCCACTAGTGTCCTTGATTGGCCCTAATCTTACTCTAGTCATTCTTTTATTCTTTAAATACCTTTAGAAAGCATTTGGGTTTACCCTGATCCTATCCGCCAACAACTTCTCCTGTCTCCTGCTGGCTCTTCTGAGCTCTCTATATAGGTCTTGCCTGGCGACCTTGTTACCCTCAAGCTCCCTAACTGAGCCTACACATCTCATCCTAACATAATCCTTCTTTTTCCTCTTGATTCCACGTCCTTCATAAACCACTGCTTCCGCGCTCTACAGACTCTTCCCTGCCTGACAGGTGCATACCTAGCTAGAACACACATGAGCTTTTCCTTGAATAAGCTCCGCATTTCTAATGTGCCCATCCCCTGCAGTCTCCTCCCCCATCCTAAGTTTCTTAAATCTTGTTTAATCGCTTCGTAATTGGCTTTTTCCCAGCTATAACTCTTGCCCAGTGGTATACACCTATCTTTTTCTATCACTAAAGTAAACGTAACAGAATTGTGATCGCTATCACCAAAGTGCTCACCTACTTCCAAGTCTAACACCTGGCCGGGCTCATTACCCAGCGAAACCACATCAAAATCCCAGGTAACCACCCCAGAAATATTAATTCTTATGATTTTTGGAAGTGAGGTTTTAAACTCCTCCAGCAAGATTATGCCTCTAAGAACCTCCTAGCTGTTATCTATTTTAAGGTCCGCACCCATCTATCACAAATGGAATGCTTAGTTCTTGCGAACTCATCATAAGTCTGACTTGGTTCCTTCTTTATTTTCTCAACAGTTGTCTACAGTTCTGGTCCCAATTCATAAGCACTCAAGATAGCCCATGTGATGACTTCACGATATCTTGACCCCGTCATCTCACACTGCTGTAAGTATCTCACAAGATCTGCGTAACAGTTCAGTCAGGACTAACTTTACCACAAGTTTTGGACTGCTCCATCTGCCGAGCCATTTTTTGAAATCAAATAAAGAAGGCTTCGACAACTTGCTCATCAAAATATGACAGTGCTGTAACATGTTACTCGATATTACTAACTTCTCTCTTCATCTCCAATCTAGCAACTTGACTTCCCTGACTAAGTCACAACTTCTCAAGTTCAGACTCGTGCTCGATTTATCTTTCTTCTCTTTCTATTTGCTTTGCCCAGACTTACAATCTTTCTTTTTCTGCTATATCTCTTTTTCTCTCTCGCAATCTCATTCTCTCTCCCTTTGTCTTCCCACTCTCTCTCTCTTTGTTTTCTTTATTTTTCTCCTTCTCTCTACCTTCCTTTTTCCTCCCTCTCTCTATGTTCTCTTTTCATTACCCTTTCTCTCTCCCTTTGTTGATCTTCTAACTCCATTTTCCTCGATTATAATATGTTTTTCTAACTAGACTACATCTGTCTGTTTGTCTGATGCACTAAGTGCTTGAGTAACTCCCTTCTAATTTTACCTTTATCTTTGTCCTTGTTTCAACCCAATTCTAAACGCTTTGCTAAATCTATGAGTTTCTATCTGAACTTTGGAAATCATCTTCAAACCACAGAACGTCTTCAGCAATTTTAGGAGACATTTCTCTCACTTTTAATTTAAAAACCACAAGTAAGTAGAATTAAACACAATCCCGCACCTACGTTTTATTTAAAGATCTTGTTCACCGATTGTCAGGTGTTTAAATCCGCTGGGACTTTTCGAACATTAAATCAGTCCAAGTCTCAGACTGGATCTGTCAATACCTGTCCAAATCACGCACCGGATCACCCAAGCTGTTATGATAATGTGGCAAACCCTTCCAATTATTAAAGCAAACTCAGAGAAGTTCACCTCGTCTCGTAATCTGTTGAAGCATGAGTGAGAGAGAACGTCTCTAATTCCAATATTTAATAAGAAACATGAATTTTATTCATTAACTCTACAAGTGAAAATTAAACAGGAATGTCCCCCTGCCCATTGCAGGTCAATTGCAGTGACTGTGCAGGGTAGCTCTGCATGGTCTGTACTGCTCTCAGTGCATTATAGGCTTTCAAATATGGAAAGGTTCCCGTGATACTGGGTAATTCCAGTCTTGCCATGAGTGGCGAGATGCTCTGAGAATTGTGTGCAGTACGAATTGGGGGAAACCCAATATGACGCTCACTGTAAGGACTCGAACACCAATTAATGTGGAAAGCTTGGTGGGATCCACTCAGCCTTACGGTGGGAATTTGCCTCCAACCTCGACTGAATTGGCACCTCGCTTAAAAATAATCAAATATCGTTATGAAAATACCTTGATCATTTGATTTCATGCCTGATGGATAAAGTTTCCATCACAATCCTTGAATGTATCCTACCCCACAGGCAGGACAGAACCACCAGTGTATATAATAAGTGAAGCAGTTACCCTGGGATACACCAACATCGAGTTCAGAACCCGGGAAATCCCATGGTAGCAAATTAAAAGTGGTGAAGAAAATCGCCTGATAATAGAGATGTACTTCCCTCCAAACCACACCTCGGTGATAACTTAGATCCCCTCGATGCTGAAAACAAATCAGAGGAATCACTGAGTTTAATAAGGACACTGAACGTACTCTGGGTGTGGGAGTTCAATGACCATCACCAAGACTGTCTCCACAAGCCCACCACTGACTGAGCAGGATGAGGACTTAAATACACAGAAGGTAGACTGTGGGAAGTGACGGGGGAACCAACAAGAGGGAAACATTCCCACAAAACTATTTTTCACAGATGCATCTGTCTCGAACAATTTGAAGTAGGATTAGTACAGAGTGTTGATGGAGGGAAAGTCTCAACCTCAAACTGATGATACTCTGTGTTATGTGGCACGACCTCCTTTGAAGTAGGGCATTTTTATAAAGTAACGAGCAAATCGAAATTTGATATCCATGAGATCGTGTGGGCTATCAGCAGCTACTGAATCAATGGCGTTCCCTTCTTCATAAAGTCAGAAGTGGGCTGTTCACTCGGATGAAGATGTGCCTTTAACAGGGTTGTGTTGTCCTTGGTTTCTTTTTTCGGAGTGGTCATAAACGCTGTGTTGCCGAGATGTCTGGCTTGCATTGTTTTTTTTGTGCCAGCTTGATTGGAACTAACAGATATTGTCTTAGGCAAAGTGGACAGCATGATGGCTCCGTGGTTAGCACTGTTGTCTCACAGCGCCGGAAACTCAAGTTCGACTGCCGCAAATGTCTGTGCAGTGTTTGCACATTCTCCCCGTGTCCGCGTGGGTTTCCTCCCAGTGGTTTCCTCGGACAATACAAAGATGTGCAAGTCAGGTGAATTGGCTTGGCTTAATTGGCCATAACATTAGGCGCATTTGTCAGGGGTAAATAAAGGATAGGGGCATGGGTCTGGCTGGGATACTGTTCGGTGGATTGACATCGACTTGTTGGGCCTGAGGTCCTGTTTCCATACTGTAGAGACGCATTCAAGTTTAAATAAACGTATGTGCAATGAAAGGGGAGTAGCGAGTTCTCCCAGCTCAGTTTACTTCTGAGTTGGTTTGATTTAGACAGAGTGGCTATTCACTGAAAGCAGTAAGTCAGTTTGATGCTGCTGGTTCATGAACCGCTGAATAAAAGAAGATGTTCCAGGCTGAGTGTCCCTGCCATCTCTCTCTGTCCTGTTAGATCCTGTGTTTCGTTTTATCTTTGGTGACAAGGTGTGCTTCTGGGTATTGCCGCAGGTATTTGGTACAGCATCCTTAAATTAGGATATTCTGTTGTTTTTTTCGGACAGCTTAATTTATTAATTATATGTACTCTTTAGTTTGCGTTTATTTTGGTAATCTTGCAAATAAATGCTGACTTGTTAAAACTGAGTGATTTGTCCAGTTTCATCTCTCCTGGAATATCCGCATTACACATACTTAAAACAGCTCATGAACTTACGGTCTGTGCTCTGGTCTTAAAATGATTGGAGGAGATCTGGTCTTTTCTGTAACAACACTGTTGGTTCCAAAATGTTCAGCAAAATTCACAACGTCACCGATACTGAAGCAGTCCATTCAGCCCATCAAGAATTTTAAACAGAAACAAAAGCATACCATTAAGCTATTCGAGGATGCTTATCAGCAACGACAGCAGATCTGTTAATCTTATACCTGTTACACAGTAAACGGAAGAGAACATTCAGCCTTTCAAAGCTGTAGAAAACGGGGAGTGCTGGTTACTATCACAGAAGCAGGGGTGAATTAGTATTTTCAAGTTTAACAGAAATTAAAGACATCAGTGACAGTTACCAGTGCTGTGTCCTCAAGTATTTGCAAATTCTATTAACTGTTCAGATACATGGAATAAAACAATGACTAAATTTGTGCATAAAAGTAGAAAGGCACAAATCGAAGTCATCCAGAAGAAGTAGAAAATTGATAACTGGATAAGCAATGGCCAACAATTTAGCAGATACAATATAATGTTTGTAACTGTGAATTTCTGAATTTTCAGGAAGAATAAAATGATGTAAAATGCATAAGTACAAAGAGACGACAGGGCTCAGTGATAAAGTGTGTATTGGAGGGTTCACTCTGACACGTTCATACATGAGAAATGTTGGTCCATCTCCCAAATGGTCTGCTCCCTTATGTTCCCAGGGATTCCACTGCTCTCAGTACGCACTGGATATTTTGATGTGGTTGCTTGGCGCTGGACTGTGGTGAGATGGAGGCTGCCTTTAGCAGTGTATCAAGAGAATGGCCTTTACCCAAAAGGACATCCTTCCTTCCGACATGTCGACCCGAAGTCGTTGGGAAAAGCTGACTGCTTCTGAATGAAGAGGCTTTGGCTGCTGCGAGGGCAGTGGGTATTCACCAACATGATGTACTGTGCATGGGCGCACTGCAGCATTGATAGAGTGTGAGACAGAAGGTCCGATCACAAGAATGAGAATTAGAACATAAAGGCATTGTCAGATCAGTTGAAATGGTTAGTTATATCACATTCTCAGTCCAACTCACACAACAAGCCCAGACACCATAAGCTCACAAGTACTATCTGTTCCGCACGGAGTACTGTGTATCGCAAGCTTTGCTCAGTCCAACCCGGCAACCTGCATGTCGTGGAACCTTGTTTAGATCACACCAGTACATTGATATAGACTATACATCTGTCCACCACGGGAAACGAAGCAGACCACAGCAGTTCATTGATCTATAAACGAGGACTAGATATCTGTCCAGCACTAGGAGTGTTGCACACCACAGCAATGTATTCATCTATAAGCTTGCACAAAATATCAGTCCAGCACGGGAGCCATGCAGACCGCAGCAATGCCTTGATCTATAAACTCAGGCTAGATATCTGTCCAGCACCCGGAGTTGTGCAGACGACGCAGCGCATTTATCTATAAACATTGACTAAATATCAGTCCACCACCGGCAGCAAAGCATACTACATCACTGCATTGATCAATAAAGACAGACAAGATATCTGTCAAGCATGGTGAGTTATGCATACCACAGCAGTGCATTGATCTATAAACCCGGAATAGATATCTGTCAAATACGTTGAGCTAAGCAGACCACAGCAGTGCATTGACGTATAAACCCGAACTAGATATCTGTCAAGCACCGGGAGCAAAGCATAACACATCAGTGCATTTATCTATAAACCCGGACTAGATATCTTTCAAGCATGGGGAGTTATGAAGACAACAATGTGCCTTGATATATAAACCTAGACGAGATATCTGTCAATCATGGTTGAGCTATGCAGACCAAAGCAGTGTATTGATCTAAAAAGGTAGACTAGATATCTGTCCAGAATTGGGAGCTATGAAGACCACAGCAGTATAATTGTATCCAGGCTACTCTGAGTGAAGTACTTTGGAAGAGGTAACATGAAATTTATTCGACTTTCTGTAACTTGTAACGTATTTGATGCAGTCTTCCAAATTATAGGGAGAATGGATTTTAAAGTCCTAAAGAAATCAAGGAGCAGTATAAGGGTGCAATGGGTATTTTCATCTTCTTCTGTTAATAGCTCAGGGCTTAAAAATGTGTTGCTGGAAAAGCGCAGCAGGTCAGGCAGCATCAAAGGAGAAGGATAATCAGGGAGAGCATTGGAAGGAATAGGACAAATCTGCTCTGCGTCTCCAAAATCATTCTTTGAAGCAGGGAACAACAATGAAATGTCCTAAAGATGGCGACAGAATCGGAATGTTCCAGCTAGAACAACTCAGCTCCACCTGCTCGCCTTCTGTTTTTCTTTTATTTCACTTTTATGGAGGTTATTTTCCCAAAGTTTTACATATTTAAAGTTACTTAGAGGGAGAGTCCCAGATCGAAGTCTGGTGCGGTTGTTGACTGGGCCTGGTGAGGTCTGAAGACTGGTCCTGATGCGGTCTGGACACTGGGCCCGTTGCAGTTTAGTGACTGGGCCTCTTGTGATCTGGAGACTGAGCCTAGTGTAGTTGGTGATTTGGGTCCAGTGCAGTCTGGGGAACGGGCCTGGTGCAAACTGGACGCTGGGCTTGGTGCAGGCTGGTGATTTGGGCCCACTGCAGTCTGGGGAATGGGCCTGGTGCAAACTGGACGCTGGGCTTGGCGCAGGCTGGAGATTGGGCTCATTGCAGTCTGGTGCTTGGGCCTGGTGCAGTCTGGAAACACGGCCCAGTGTATTCTGGGGACTCAGCATAGTGCTGTCTGGATTTTAGGCCCACTGCGGTATGGGGACTGGCCCTCTGCAGACTTGAAACTAGTCTGGTGCGGTCTGACGAATGGGTGCAATGCAGTCTGGAAAGTGGGCCCAGTGTGGTCTGGAAACTAGGCCCAGCGTGGTCGGGAAACTGGGCCCAGCGTGGTCGGGAAACTGGGCCCAGCGTGGTCGGGAAACTGGGCCCAAAGGCTCGCATGGGCGGTGGGTCCTCGGGACTTGAAGCCTGTTGTGGTCTGGAGATTCGGCCAGGTGTGTTCTGGAATCTGTGCTCGGTGTGGTTTGGAGCATTGGCCTGGTGTAGCCTGGGCACTCAGTTTTGGCACAGTCAGATGTGAAAAGGCTAAAAATAGGATTCATTCTTCTTTTCGTTATTTTTCTTCCGCTGAACTCAATTTATTTTTTTTATTGTATTCCAAACACTTAATAATCTGTATCTTGCATCGAAGGTGGCAGCATAAATGAAGGCATTGTGAACTTTTCACTGCACTCATTAGACTTCACATGACAATAAAAATTCGATTTAAATGTGAATGATTCACTGTTTTAATGCCTTTTCCAAACAAAGCTGCTGCTTCTGCAGTGGCGTGGTGCAGCCAGCAGAGAAAGGGAGTTACATCCCCTTAAACACAAGAGGACGACACAGACAGACAGAGAGTGAGACAGTGAGGAGGGACAATTTGATTGCCATTTAAATGAATTCACTCAAAAAACAACAGAAGCACAAATGTCAAGAGATGCAAATGCAGTTGCAGAGATAGTTATATTAATACAGTAAAACACACATGCAAGGAGTCAGGCAACCATTGATACACACACAAACCGCACAACAATAAACACAAAAATATATATCCACACACTTGGCCCCTCGAGACTGACTTGTCATTCAATACGATCGTGGTTGACCTGATCTACAGCTCAACTTTATTAACTCTTGGGAAATAAGGCAGGGCAAGTGCTTGAGCTATGAGAATCGGAGCACTTCACGACCAGTAACCTTAATTCTATTCGTTTGAAAATAGTTCTGAAAAAAGATATATCTGGTACACAAGTTAACGTTATGAACTGGGGCAAGTTCAATTTTGATGGTGTCAGGCTGGTATTTTCAAAAGATGATCTGAGCATGTTATTCACATGTAAAGAGTTATCTGGCAAGTCGGGATCTTTGAAAAGCAAAATCGGACGAGTTCAGAGAGAGCATTTTTTTGATAGCGTGAAGGTCAATGCTGGCAGCAGTAAGGTAGAGGATATGACAGGGGATATTGAGACTGTGCTCAAGAAAAAGAAGATATATGTCAGATATATGCAGCTGGGATCAACGGGATGCCTTTATCATTCGAGGTGTGGGAGAACACGGGGGAAATCAGAATAGCGAAAAGGCGTCATAAGATAGCTTTGTCAAATAGAGTTAAGGAAAATCAAATACTTTCTCCACGCATATTAAGGGTCAAATGAGAAACTAGGGATAGAATCAGAGCCCCTTAAAATCAATCAGCCATTTTTTGTGTGGAACCACAGAGGATATATTAGATTTATTAGATTTATTGACACATGTATTCACATGAGGACATCGAAAAGTTTACAATTCCCACAGGTGACAAAATCGAAAGTACAAAAGTAAATCCCATCCCTCTCCCGTCCAAAACCTGGTACAAATCAGAAAAACAAAAATAAAGAAAACAAAGTTAAAGGGTACACATTACATTTTTTCCTAAAAAAGTAGAAAAACACAGAAACACAGTTAACAGTTCAACAACACAGCTCATAAATGCCTGGCCATTCTGTGCTCACACTCACTCACAAGGTCTCGAACTCCCCCTACTCCGCTGCCTCACAGCCTGTTCCTGCTCAATAGTTGAGATCACACATGAATGTATTATATCAGTATTTACTGTGGAGAACTTGGGGAAATAAATCAATGCAATGATGTTTTGGAACGAGGCCACATTTATAGAAGAGGCATTACTGGAGGTCTGAAAAAGCATAACCGTACAAAAATACCCAGGACCTCTTCAAGTTAATCACAGGTCATTGTTGGAAGCTTTGGAGGAAATGGTGCAATGGCAGCGCTATCTTGCATGATACGTGTATCATTCCCAAAATGAAAAATGGAGCAAGCTTGCAGCTCAGTGTGAAAGACAGGATTTGGTATCTGCGCCATCCTCTGACAGAAGTCAATGATCTACCTCATCCTCGCCATGATGCTCATAGAAACACAGGCGCCAGTCTTCAAACAATTCGATTCGCTGCAAGTGGCATGAAGAAACAGCTGAACATAGTAAATACCACACAGGCAAAGGGCCCTGACACCAGTCCTGCAATAGGAATGAAGATTGGTGCTGCACAACAAGCTGTGCCCCTGGGGAACCTGTTTCATTCCAGCTCCAACTCTGACATCTGCCTGACATCTCCCTGAAAATGTGAAAATTTACTCAACTATGTCCAGTCCGCTAAGAGGACAAAAGTACAGTCTGACCGATTGCTACACCCGCAGTCCCATCACGATAGTTAATTTGATGGGAGTTGTTTCGTTACAGAATTGCCAAGCAGCACAGAAATAACCTGCTCAGTGTAGTTTCCGATTGGTCCCCGTGTGGAGATGGTCCTTTTGTGGAAATGTCACTGGAATACTAATCCAGATCAGGCTAATTCTCTGGCTTTTGGTAGAAATTAAAAAGGGTTGAAAGGGGGGGGGAATCAGTTAAAAAAACATTGAGATCTAAATTCTGGAGTCAGTAACAGTAACCCTGAAGCTAATGTCGATTGTAAACAACGATTTCCTTCCCAATGTACTTTCAGGAAGTGTGAGGGAGGGAGAACCCTAAAGCTTTCTATAGGTATGTGAATAATAAAAGGATGGCAAGGGTAAGGATAGGGCCAATTAAGACAGAAGTGGGAAGTTGTGTATGGACACTGTGGAGATCGTACAGATACTAAACGAATATTTCTCATCTATTTTCACTCAAGAAAGGGAGAATATTGTAGAGCAGAAGAATTTGAGATATGAGACATTAGACTAGAATGGATCGAGTAAAGAAGAGGCGTTATCTGTTCTAGAATGAGTGAAAATAGACAAGCGCACCGATATTTATCTGAAGATTCTTTGGGAGCCTAGAGTGGAGATGTTGGGGCCTTGATTTTTGAGTCGTCACTGTCTACAGGTTTAGTTCCACAGGACTGGAGGTTTGAAAATGTTGTGCCCTTGTTCAAGAAGGGCAATAGAGATGACCCATGTAATTATATAACAGTGATCCTTTTGTCTGTTGTATGAAACGTTTGGCAATGGATTGTAAGAGATGTGATTTATACTGTCTAGCAAGCAACCTTTGATTGTAGATAGTCAACATGGATTCATGTCAACACAGAAAAACTAGCCACCAGGATACATGAACACCAACTAGCCACAAAAAGACATTACGCTCTCTCTCTTTAATATTCTTACGTACAGATAAGGCAGGACACCACTTCAACTGGAACAACACATGCATCTTATGACAAGCCAAACGGAGACACGCACGAGAATTTCTCGAAGCATGGCATTGCAACTGGACCTCTATCAACAAACACACGAGTTAGACCCCATCCACCACTCCCAGAGAAAAGGATCAGGAAATGAAATCACCATAGGAAATGGCACCACAACAGGAAATGACAATACCAACCCAAAGAAACCCAAACATATAAATAGAAAGCAGGGATCATACAGTGCTTCGCCTGAGACCCAATGAAGATGCCATCTAGTAGGTTGACGAAACATCTGGAAATGAACCTTGCAGCTCAGCGAGCAAACCTACATCCAAAACATGGCTTCGTCAAGAGCACATCATGTCTCACAATCCTCATTGAGTCTTTTGAGACGGTGATCAAACATGTGGATGAGGGTAGGGCAGTTGATGTAGCAGAAATTGACTTCAGAAAAGCCATTGACATGGTTGCACATTGTAGGCTGTTGGAGAAAATGGAGAGGGTTTGGGGTAATTTCACAGTTTGGATTAGAAATTGGCGTTCCGTAAGAAGGCAGCGAGTGGTGGTTGTTGGAAAATTTTCAGCCTGGAGTTCGGTCACGAGTGGTGTGCCGCTCGGGTCTGTTTTGGGAGCACTGCTGTTCGTTATTTATATAAATTGTTTGGACGTAGGCACGGGTGGATGGATTAGTAAGTTTACGGGTGACACTAAAGTCGGTGGGCGAGTGGACAGTGTGGGAGAATGCTGCAGGTTGCAAGCGTACTTGAGTAAACTGCAGAATTGTGCTGTGAGGTGGCAAATGGAGTTCAATGCAGATAAATCTGATGTGAGTCACTTTGGGAAAATAACAAGAAGGTAGAATGTTGGTTCAATGGAAAGATTCTTGGTATTGTGAATGTACATGGATCCCTGAAAGTTGCCACACTGACAGTTTGATATTCCTGTCAAAAAGGCATACAGAGAATTAGGTTTTATTGGAAGAGGGATTGAGTTCCAGAACCATAATCTCGTGATGGAGCTATAGCCTGGCTGCATTTGGAATATTGTGTAATGTTTGGAATAACGGTCGCCCCATTACAGGAAGAATGTGGAAGCATTGGTAAAGGTGCAGTGGAGATTTATCTGGTCTGGAGGAAACGTCTTATGGGGAAAGGCTAAGAGATGTGAGTCTGTTCTCTTTGGTTAGAAGAAGGCTAAGAAGGGATTTGATGATAACATATGAGATGATCAGAGGATAAGATAGGGTAGACGGTGAAAGTCGTTTCTTTCCTAGGATGGTGACGTCAAAGTGTACAAGGGGCATAGCTACAAATTGAGGAATGATGTATTTAAGACAGATGCCAGAAGCAGGATCCTAACTCAGAGAGTGTTAAGGGCGTGGAATGCCCTACCTGCAAATGTAGTTAACTCAGCCACATTAGGCAGATTTAAACAATCCTTGGATAAGCACATGGATGATAATGGGATTGTGTAGGGGGATCGGGATCCATTAGTTCATAGGTCGGCGCAACATAGCGGACCAAAGACCTGTTCTGTGCTGTATTGCTCTATTTTCTATATTCAATGTGATAAGTCCTTCAATGGTCTCTGAAAAGGCCAAGCAAGATACTTAACAGTTCAAAACTGCTCTGAGGTGTAAAAGGATAAAACCAGACAGAACATTCAGCATTAGCCTCGGTTTCGGAAAAAGGAATCGGTCCGATCGACCCTGCAGAGACCTTTACTAACATCTAAGAGCTTGTGGCAACATTTACAGAGCTTTACCTCAGACTGCAGAAAAACATCGGAAAAGGAGTAGGCTATTTAATGTATTGAGCCTCCCCAATTTTAATCCATAGAATCATAGAAACATGGAGATATCGAAGATGAGAGCATGAGGTGGCCATTCCGCAGGCGCACCACTCTTTGGGTGAATAAAGACTTCTCCATCTCTGCTCCAGAAGGTCTAAACCGAATACTCAGGCTGTGACCTCTGGTACTGGACACACCTCCCATCGGGAAGATCCTCCCTGCACCTATTCTGTCGATTTCTGTTAGAACTTTTTAAGTCTCCATGGGATTCCCACATTCGTCTGTACCCCAGCGAAAGCAATTCTAACTGAGCCAATATGTCATCATACATCAGTCCTGCAATCCCCAGACTCAGCTTGGTAAAGCCTTCACAAATTTCTGTTGAGTGAAAAAGCATCCTTTCTCAGAAAAAGAGACCTAAACTGCACACAATATTCTACATATGGCTTCACCAAGGCCCGGTATAACTGGAACTGCTCATCCCTTTACTCCCGCGTGCGATGCCTCACACAATGAAGGCCAACATACTGTTCGAATTCTATTCCGCCTGCTGCCCCTGCATGTGTACCTGCAGCAACTGGTGCACAGAAACACTCAGCTCCTGCTGCATGCTCCCCTCTCCCAATTTACGGCCATTCTGGTAGGAATCTGTCTATTTGTTTCTGCTTTGTCAGTGAGCAATCTCGCATTTATTTCAAATGGTAATGCACCTGACATTGACTTGCCCACTCACCCAACCTGTTCATATTATGCTGAAGGATCTCGGTATCCTTATCATATTTCACCCTCCCTCCCAAGTTGGTATCATAAGAAAATTTTGAGATGTTACATTTTGCTCCTTCATCCAAAATATCGATGAATATTGTGACTCGCTCGGATCCCAGTATCGATCCCTGTTGCACCCCACAAGTTTTTGCTTCTCAATATGAAAAAAACAATCATTATTTTCTATACATATTTCCTCTCTGCTAACCAGTTTCCTCTCCATCTCAATATACTTTCCCATTTCCCATGACATTTAATCTGTTGTGCAGAACACTGTCTAACGTTTTCTGAATATGCACATCTATCACATAGATTTATCTTATAATGTCTACCAGTTCCATCTTCCTGGAGTTCTGGAAGATTTGTCAAGCATGATTTCCCCTTCATAAATCTACGCTGACTCTGCCACTGTTTTCTAAATGCTCGCCTGTAAAGACATGAATAATGGATTGGAGAAAATTCCCCATTACCGATGATAAGCTTCTAGCCTATAATCCCCTGGCTTCTGTCGCTTTTCCCTTTTTAAATATTGGACTGACATTAGCTACCCTATAATCTGCAGGGTCTTGTTAAGATTCTATGAAATAATAGAAGATGTTTTCCAATGAACTCATTAATTCTGGAACCACTTCCTTAACTACTTTGGTATTACTTCATCCCTGTCACTAGATCTTGCATTTTGCAACATTATTGGTTTCTGATTTTTGTTCTCGTTTGTGAAGACAGAACTAAAGTATGCGTTCAGTTGTTCAGCCATTTATATATCCCCAGTTATACATCCCCCCGTTACCTTCTATCGTGGACATACATTTGTCTTCACCAATCTCTTTCTTTTCACGTTCCAAATGAATCTCTTATTTACACCCGAAATGTTCCCTGCAATATCATGTTCGTACTGTATTTTTCCTCTTAGTCACATTATTGGTTCTTCTTTAAGAAATTCTTAACTGCTCCCAATCACCAGGTCGATTATTTTCCTTGGCCAATCTGCATGCTTCTTCCTTGGATCAAAGACTCTCCTAATTTCCTTTGCATTTTACTTTGTGTCAAACAAGAGCAAACAGTTGTCCCTCCCTCATGGGTTTCTTGAATTTTTGTAATTGCCTGTACACTTCATCCCTTCAAGTAACTCTCCCCAATCTTTCAAGGCCAACTCACGCCTCGTAGTTATATAGTTTCCATTATTAACATTGAACACCCTATTCTCCGAATTACAAACCTCGCTCTCTGTCATGATTAAAACTTATGCTATATTCTCTCATACCCAAGGGATCTTGCACAGCTGGATTGACAACGATTCCCTTCTCAGTACACAGTGGGACATAGCCTGCTCTCTGGTTGGCTCCATTACATATTGATCAAGAAAATCATTCCATACACATTCTAGTAATTCCTCCTCTATGCCGTTGAGGCTAATTTGATGAGCCCTAACTGAGTGCAGATTAAAATTACCCATGATCACTAATATTCCCTTTTCACAAGCATCTCTAATTTCCTGTTCAATGCCTTTCAAAACATCACCACTGCAGTTTTGATGTACCTAAGTGATGGCAATTAAATTTTAGTTTGCTCTTGGTATTTCTTATATACTGGTTATAGTCATACTTGGCACAAAGGAAGATGGTTGTGTTTGGGGATTGTCAATCATCACAGCTCCGGACCACCTCTGCAGGGATTCCTCAGGGTAATATCCTCGGCTCAACAATCTCCAGCTGATTCATCAATGATATATCCTCTGGAAGAAGCGGGATGTTTGCCAATGATTGCACCGTGTATTGCATCATTCACGACTCCTCAGATACTGATGCAGTCCGTGTTTAAAAAAAACATGATCTGAACAATACCCGGTCTTGTCCGACTAATGGCAAGTAACATGCGTGCCACACAAATGCTAGACAATGAACATCACGAATAAGAGCCACTCTTACCCCCGCCCCATAACATCCAAAATAATTACTTTCACTGATGGTAATCACCATTACTGTCAACACCTTAGCGCTTACCATTAACATGGATCTCAGCTGGACTCACAACACAAATACATTGGCTACAACAGCAGGTCAAAGACGAAGGATATTATGGCGAGTAACTCAGCTGGAGACACCCCAAAATCTATCCATCATCAAGGCACAAGAAAGGAGTGTGATGAAATACTCCACACAATCCTGGATGGGTGCATCTCCAACAACACTCAAGAAGCTTGACAACGTCCACAACAAACCAACCCGCTTAATTGGCACCACGTGTACGCACACTCAATCCCTTAAACACCACCGGTGCTCATTTGCAGCTATGAGTACGGTCTCCCAGATACACTGCAGAAATTCTCCAAAAATCCTTAGACAACACCATCCAAACACACGATCACTTCCACAGAGAAGGGCAACGGCAGTAGGTAAGGGAGAGCAACCATCATCTGCAAGTTCCCTTCAAGCCATTCATCACCCTGAATTGGAAATATACCGGCGTTGCTTTACAGTAATTGGGACAAAATACTGGAATTCCCTCCCTAACGGCATTGTGGGTCAGTCAACAGCAAGTGGACTGCAGCGATTCAAGAAGGCAGCTCACTAACACCTTCTCAAGGGCAAATAGGGATGCCTATCTACGCTGGCCAGCCAACGTCGCCAAACTCCCACAAACGAATAAAACATAGACTCCTGAACATAGACTTCTAAAATGCTAGTATCCTTTCGCACTATCGTTTCAATTTCATCTTTAACCAACCACGCCACTCCATCACATTTTTCCTTTTCATTCCTAAATATTGAATAACCTGGGACATTCACTTGCCCACCTTGGTCACCTACAGCCATGTCTCCGTAATTCCATTTATATGTACCAGTTTGCATCTATCTGTGCAGTTAGTTCATTCATTCACTTTTTTGCAAATCCTCCGAACATTTCTTCAATGCTTTTTCTCCCCAGAGTATACATTTCCGTAAATGTGAGTAATCACTGAAAAAGATATAAAATACGAAGTGCAATTGTCGCTACGTCCTAAACTTTCTTTCCATATTCAATTGTAATTATGGCTGATCCTTCATCTCTACACCACACTCCTTTTCCGTACCTTTGCTGTTTTAAAATTCTTATTTATATTGAGTGCTTTGTCACCTACAGCCCTATGTTGAAGTGAATTCCCCAGGTTCACCTGTCTCTGAGTGCAGACATTTATTGTCTTCTCAATGCAGGTTGGTCTGCCTGTACCTAATATTTTAACCCCTTGTTTCAGACTTCCCAGCCAGGGAAATTATCATCCCTGCTTCCAATCTGTCTCACCTTATCAGAATTTTATATATTTAATTGAGCGGTCCACTCATGTTCCTAACACCCACGGAATACCTTAACAGCCGTCCCAAACTCTGCTCCCACAGGATTCAATTTCATCTTTAACCAACCACGCCACTCCATCACATTTTTCCTTTTCATTCCTAAATATTGAATCCCCTGGGACATTCACTTGCCCACCTTGGTCACCTACAGCCGTGTCTCCGTAATTCCGAATGCTTTCAGGATTATTCAGTGGGTTAACGTGGGCGGCACGAAGGCACAGTGGCTAGCCTGAGATCCGGGTTCAATTCCCGCCTCTGGCGACTGACTGTGTGGAGTTTGCACATTCTCCCCGTGTCTGCGTGGGTTTCCTCCAGGTACTCCGGTTTCCTCCCACAGTCCAAAAAAGTGCAGGTTCGGTGAATTGGCTATGCTAAATTGCCCATAGTGTAAGGCGTCGGGTAAATGTAGGGGAATGGGTGTGGTTGGGTGCGCTTCGGCGGGTCGGTGTGGACTTGTTGGGCCAAAGGGCCTGTTTCCATGCTGTAAGTAATCTAATCTAATCTACCTGGCCTGTCATGCTGGAGATCAGTCTCTTCATCCTTCGATGCACTCCCTCAATTTATCATTTATTATGTCACGAGACAGAAACTGCTAACAATACTGCACCAAGTTCGAGAAGAGTTCTAACCAAGGCCCTGCGCAGCTGCGGTAAGTACCCTTATTCCTGTACTAAAATCCCCTTGAAATGAAAGTTAGCACATCATTGGTGTTCAAATCTGCTTGCTACTCCTGCAGTACTGATTTCAGTGACTGGTGTACGAGGACATACAGATCCTTTTCAACTTTTACAGCTAACCATGTGGTGGGTGTATGTGCACTGATCGTATGACAATTCTACTCCTCATATTGACTTCTGCCTTCAACTGCTTTGGCCGTGCATGGACGTCGGAGGCCGGCGCATAAGAAAACAACAACAAAAAAAGTATAAGCCCCTTTGCATATCAACATCTTTCAAACTCTCCACTTTATAACGATAGGCTGCCGTTCTTTTATTTCCAACATAGTGCACAACGATCAAATCGATCCGCATTCAGTCATCTGACACGTTTTTGCCCGTTCACAGCATTTGATTGAATCATCCTGAAGCTTTTTTACATCTTCCTCACCCACTCACAATCCGGCAGCATCCTTAGAAATACAGCATTTGGTTCCATCAACCAATCTGTTCATGTACATTATGATTAAATTGGAGCCAAGCAAGTATTCTCTTTCCTTTCGCTCGAGAAAAAAACTGTTTCCTCCCACTCACTGTCTGCTGGCACCTATCTCAGACTAAAGCAATGTTCAGAAATTAGCGCCCGTTTCTTGAGATTTTGTTTTGCAGATTACGCTTGGGACTTTATCGAAAATCTTTCTGTAAATCAATTACATTGCATCCGTTGCTTCTCCATAAGTTAATTATCAGTCAGTTTCTCAAATATGATTCCCAATTCATAAATCTATGATGATACTATATACGCCAAATACATTTAGTCCCAGTTATTTCTGTTTATTTACTAATTTCATTCTACTCCCTTTTTTCTCAGCAGAAACAGGTTTTGTCATATTGTTGGAAAGTTCTCTTTTTATTTGTTTTGTTTTCTGTCATGAAGGTAGAAACGACATTGTGGTCTTATCATTTTCACATCTCCCGATTATCCATTTTTCATTTTTGGTTTCAGAAAGTAACGTAGGTACACTTAACCTCTGGAACTTATTGCATTGGCATATGTGGGATATAGGTAAAGCAGTGTTAGTTCTGCAAACATAATTGCTTATGTAAGGTGAATGAACTCACCACTACTCGCGTATAATTGTTTCAGCAAAGAGCTGAGTTAGCTGAAATGTGCATACAGGAATGAAGACTACGTAAAGGGATACACAGTTTGTTCTCAGTTAGGTAAAATGTGCATACAAGAATGGAACGTGCCTGCAAACAATGGAAGACGTTACTGGCAAATAGATAAGTTGAAAAAGAACATCAGTACATCCCAAGCTCAGCAAATTTTCCTCATGTCAGTACTGAAACGATCTTGGGGGTGGAGCCTGGCTTGGAGTAGGGGGAGATTAAACAAGGGTGGAGCGCAGCCGAACAGGGGCAGAATATAATAAGAAATATTGATAGGTTTGAATGCCAATGAGGTAAACGGAGAAGTACTGAGAATTGAACTGTATAAATTGTAGAGTAATTTCTGGATTGGGCTACCGACTTCCGAGTCACTCTTTCTTGCAAGAACGTTTCAATAAACTTTGCTGCTTCTGAATTTGACTCGGACTGGAATTTATGATAATGTGAGCTCTGTTTTCACAAGTTGGGCGCTCGTTCGGGATGTCCATCATCACCAACAAGGTTGGCACCGTTGACGGCTGGGAAGACGTGACCCATTTCTTTAAGAACGGTCTTGTGTTCCTTAGCAATGTATTCCCCCTTCTGGTTGCCTGATCGAGATCTGATGAGAGTCGATCTGAAACAGGAGAAAGGTATAGTTTGGCACAGGGAGCTAGTCACTCCATGCATGGACAAAGTTAGGAATATAGACTTTGGTGTCTGGCATTGAGTTTTATTAGTTAATAAGGGACTAACGCAGGAACTCAATATGGGGTCTGCGGAGGGTAAGGAAAAATCCTCCGAGAAAATGTAAATGGAGGCCGGGTTCCTGGAAACATTCCTGCGAAAGACCTTTGTGCAGAATGTTGTGGAATTTGAAAATAATTCCTGTGCAAGGGAATTAGACAGGAAAAAATGACTAAATATTGTTGCTTTGTATGGACTAAGGAATGCATTCTTCGACCCTCCATCTTCTGACCAAAGTACGGGTCGGAAGAAGACCATGTTTGTGAATATTTGATTTTAAATGTCAAAGGAAAACAGCCTGACATTCAGGAGGCAGGCATCAGATTCGTTCCAGAAAGGTTAGTAGCTGAATGGCTATTGAGGGTACACTTTGCAACTAAATCATGGACAGACATCCAGAATACGATTCAAAAGACAGAGTGGTGAAGGGAGAATCCTCTAGAGTTGTTGTTGCAAGAAACTCAGAAAGTGTTTGTGAGATACGGTGTGTGCGCGCGTGTGTGTGTGAGAGAGAAAAGAGCTGTACAGAAAATAGAAAGTTTGAACCTTTATGATTCGGTTTGAATGCACATTTATTTGTTGTTGATTGAACGTTTGTGCTTTGTTCCCTGGAGTTTGAGATCCGGGACTGTTTTGAATCTGATTTCCATTATGGAAATTTAACATGGTTTCTTTTAAATTATGGATTTTACAGATTATGAAATAAAATTTTAACTACTGTTCTTTTTACAGCTTATGACTGCCTTACTATCAGTTTCTAACTAATCTCTTTTATCCTTACATAAAAGCGATTTATGGAGGACAGTTGAAGTTTCGATTCAACATTAGATTGTAAAAAATCAACAAAATTCGTTAATATCAGTGACGTTGGATTCGGCCATTATTCATGCATTAGACGTTTTGTTTTAACTTGAATAGACAAATCCTTTTAAGGCAGCTCCAGTTATTTCACGGGGCATAGCATTGTAATTATGCAATTGACTGGTCAGGACTACTTCGGAAAACAAACACCCCAGATGGCCTGCATTTTTAGAGACCGCAATTTCCCTTCCCACGTGGTTTAAGATGCCCTCCGACGCATCTCATCCACATCCTGCACCTCTGCACTCAGACCCCACCCCTCAAACCGTAACAAGGATAGAACAACCCTGGTGCTCACCTTCCACTCTACCAACTTTCGCATAAACCAAATCATCCGCCGACAGACCCCACCACCAGTGATATATTTCCCTCCCCACCCCTTTCCACCTTCCGCAAAGACCGTTCCCTCCGTGACTACCTGGTCAGGTCCACGTCCCCCTACAACCCACCCTCCCTTCCTGGCACTTGCCCCTGCCACTGCAGGAACTGTAAAACCTGTGACCACACCTCCTCCCTCACCTCTATCCAAGGCCCTCATGGAGCCTTCCACATCCAGCAAAGTTTTATTTGCGCATCCACTAATATCATTTATTGTATCCGTTGCTCCCGATGCGGTCACCTCTACATTGGGGAGACTGGGTGCCTCCCAGCAGAGCGCTTTAGATAACATCTCCGGGACACCTGCACCAATCAACCACACCGCCCCGTGGCCCAACATTTCAACTCCCCCTCCCACTCTGCCGAGGACGTGGAGGTCCTGAGCCTCCTTCACCACCGCTCTCTCAGCGCCCAAACACCTGGAGGAAGAACACCTCATCTTCCGCCTCGGAACACTTTAACCCCAGGCATCAATGTGGACTTCAACAGTTTCCTCATTTCCCCTTCCCCCACCTCACCCTAGTTTTAATCTTCTAGCTCAGCACAGTCCCCATGACTTGGCTGGACTTGTCCTACCTGCCTATCTCCTTTTCCACCTAACCACTCCACCCTTTCCTCCCTGACCTATCACCTTCATCCTCTCCCCCACTCACCCATTGTACTCTATGCTACATTCTCCCCACCCCCACCCTCCTCTAGCTTATCTCTCCATGCTTCAGGCTCACTGCCTTTATTCCTGATGAAGGGCTTTTGTCCGAAACGTCGATTTCGAAGCTCCTTGGATGCTGCCTGAACTGCTGTGCTCTTCCAGCACCATAATCCAAAATTTGGATTTAAATCAAGGTACTAAAACGGGGTAATTATAGTGGATTTCAAAGTTGGGATCTGTATGCATTTTACATTTTAAATGTTAAATACTGAACACGTAAGATTCCAAAATGTATATTTAGGAAAAGGCTTTAATGTATACAAGCAAAAATTGATACATTGTATTTGAGATCACAGGAAGAAAGAGGCTCCTTTCTATTTGTTGCTTGTCACCTTGTGTGTGTGTCTACGAAGGATAGCTGGTCGTGTCGTTTCGTGGCTAGTTGGTGTTCATGGATGCGGATCATTAGCTGTCTTCCTGTTTGTCCTATGTGGTGTTCTGTGCAGTCCTTGTATGGGATTTTGTATACTACATTGTCATTTGCTCATGCTAGGTATTGGGTCCTTTGTCCTGGTGAGTTATCGTCAGAGAGTGGCTGTTGGTTTGTGTGCTGTTATGAGTCCGAGCAGTGGCAGTAGTCTGACTGTCAGTTCTGAAATATTCTTGATTTATGGTAGTGTGACTCGTCCTTTGGGCTGTGGCACGTACTCATTCCGTTGACTTTCCCTTCGGCATCTGTTGATGGAATTGTGGGGTATCCGTTTTTGGCGAATACATTGTATAGGTGTTCTTCTTCCTCTTTTTGCAGTTCTGGAGTACTGCAGTGTGTTTTGGCCCTTTTGAACAGTGTCTTGATGCAAATTATTTTTTTTTGTGTGGTGGGGTGATTGCTTTCGTAGTTTACGACTTGGTTTCTGTGTGTGGCTTTCCTGTATACCTTTGAGGTGTTCCCTCTACCATCACGTCCAGGAATGGGAGTTGGTTGTCCTTTTCTTCCTCTCTAGCGAATCGGATTCCTCTGAGTGTGGCGTTGATGATCCGGTGTGTGTTCTCTATTTCTGTGTTTTTAATGATTACAAAGGTGTCATCCATACATCTAACCCAGAGTTTGGGTTGAATTTGCGGTAAGACTGTTTGTTCTAATCTTTGCATTACCGTTTCTGTTGTGAGTGCACAGAGTTCGACTGGGAAAACACTACTTTTATAGGACAAGCGAAACAGAGAACAGCCAGGGAATTCCTAGAGGCATGGCACTCATCCACAGATTCAATCAATAGGAACATCGACCTGGACCCAATATATCGGCCACTGCAGCTGAGGGCTGGAACTGACAACCAGAAGCGGCAGGTACAAACCACTATAAATGCTGGAGGAAACATCGCAGAAGCACTTCACAGGAGGCTCCCAAGCACTGAGGATGTCACCTCGACAGGGGACGAAACGTCTGCAACAGAAATCCCCAGCTCGACGAAAATAACCACAACAATGAGCACCCGAATTACAAATCTTCTACCAAAATTTGAATTGATACATTGTATTTGAGATTACAGGTATTTGATGTTACGGGGTGAAGTTACAGGGAGAAGAGGCTCCTGGTATTTGAGGTTACAGGGAGCAAGAAATATTGCAATATTTCTTTCAAAAAATCAATATCTAAACAAAACAGTGGGTGATGAAGAATAGCCATTTGGTAGCCCGAAAGCTATTCAATTGGTTAAATCGGCTCAACAATTGATCTGGCAACGTAACGTGAGAAGCAGAAACAGAAGGCAAAAATAATGACATATTTGATGAGGTAATGAAGAAAAGGACAAACCTAAGAGGATAAGAAAGCCGGAATGGTGGTGGGCAGCATGTTGAAAATAAAGGGAGGAGATGAGATCAGTGAGGAGATTTTAAAAGGGGTCTGGTAGACAGGAACAAGGATCAAAATGGAAATCCCCACAGGCGGGATGATATCTGTGGAAAGACAGGTCACTTTAAGAGAGAGTGTACACATCTGAAAAATGAAGCAAAGGCAGTACCGTTAATATGAAGAATAGAGTTGTCAGGGGGTTCCTGCCACCTGAGACCCCCCAGGAATCCTTAATAAATTTAAAGGTGGGACCTTACAAAGAGGACGTAGTTTTCCTAGTCGATAGGATGACAGCAAGGTCTTCCTCAAGTTTTAAGCCAAAGGCAATGGCAGCGCAGGCAGTGGAATGTTCCTCCTGCAGGATGTTTGAGGTCGGGGTGACCACCGATGCTCCTGCCGACTTCATCTGCAGGAAGTGCAGTGAGCTCCTGCTCCTCACAGATCACGTTAGGGAACTGAAACTGGAGTTGGATGAACTGAGGATTATTCTAGAGGCTGAGAGGGAGATAGATAGAAGCTACAGGGACATAGTTACGCCAGAGAACAGAGGTAGCTGTGTAACAGTTAGAGGTGGGAAGGGGAGGAAGCAGGCAGTGCAGGGATCCCCTGTGGTCGTTCCCCTCAAACAATAAGTATACCGCTTTGGATAATTTTGAGGGCGAAGGCTTAGCAGGGGTAAGCTGCAGTGACCAGGTCTGTGGCACGAGGTCCAGCTCTGAGGCTCTGAAGCGAAAGGTGGAGAGGAGGAGAGCGCTCGTTATAGGAGACTATAGTTAGATGTACGGTCAGGCGATTCTGTGGACATGGGCAAGACTCTCGGATGGTTTGTTGCCTCCCGGGTGCCAGGGTCCGAGACGTCTCGGACCGTGTCTTCAGAATCCTTAAGGGGGAGGGTGTGCAGCCAGAAGTCGTGGTGCACGTTGGCACCAACGACATAGGTAGGAAGAGGGGTGGGGAGGGTATTCAGGAGCTCAGGCAGTTAGGCTGGAGGCTAAAAGCTAAGACGGACAGAGTCGTCATCTCTGGGTTGCTGCCGGTGCCACGTGACAGTGAGGCAAGGAATAGGGAGAGAGTGCAGTTGAACACGTGGCTGCAAGGATGGTGTAGTAGGGACGGCTTCAGGGATTTGGACAATTGGACTGCATTCTGGGGAAGGTAGGACCTGTACAAGCAGGACGGGTTGCACCTGAATCAGAAGGGCACCAATATCCTGGGAGGTAGGTTTGCTAGCACACTTTGGGGGGATTTAAATTAATTTGGCAGGGGAATGGCATCCGTACTTGTAGTTCAGCAAGTAGTTTAGCTGTTTGTCAGGATGTCCAAGAATGTAGGGAGGCTGTGGAGAAATTAGCACTGACAAAGAATACTTGCGGACACAGAGATAGGTTCACGTGTGTATACTTCAACGCAAGGAGTATCAGAAATAAGCTGGGTGAACTTAAGGCGTGGATCTGTACTTGGGACTACGATGTTTCGGCCATCACAGAAACGTGGATAGAAGAGGGACAGGAATGGTTGTTGGAGGTTCCTGGATACAGATGTTTCAGTAAGCTTAGGAAGGGTGGTAAAAAAGGGAGGCGGGTGGCGTCGCTAATTAGAAATGGTATAACGGCTGCAGAAAGGCAGTTCGGGGGGATCTGCTTTTGGAGGTAGTATGGGCTGAAGTTAGAAATAGGAAAGGAGCAGTCACCTTGTTGGATGTTTACTATAGGCCCCCAATAGCAGCAGAGATGTGGAGAAACAGATTGGGAACAGATTTTGGAAAGGTGCAGAAGCCACAGGTTAGTAGTCAATTTAGTGGGCGATTTCAACTTCCCAAATATTGATTGGAAGCTCTTTTGATCAAGTAGATTGGATCGGGCAGTGTTGTGCAGTGTGTCCAGGAAGATTTTCTAACTCAGTATGTAGATTGTCCGACCAGAGGGGAGGCCATATTGGATTTCGTACTTGGTAACGAACCGGAACAAGTGATGGGCTTGTTAGTGGGTGAACACTTTGGTGATGGTGACCACAATTCTGTGCCTTTCACCTTGGTTACAACCAAACGTTACAACGTTTTCTGTCGTAGTCGGAAATCACACATCGTGTGTAAACAGGCGAGGAACAGATCGGTCCAGATATTTGGGGGAGCTGAAATCATGTACCGATATTGAGCCCATGATGGAAAAGGGAGGGGACTACTCAGCATTAAGGATTCCCCGAGCAGATCTGTGGTGGTATTGCGGAGGGAAAATATTCAGACCCACCCTACCTCCAGGTTGGAGGGGCATGTCTGAAATTGTACAATTGGCAATTCTGTTCACCCTGGCATTTGAAAAGAAAGAGATAGTAAAGGAAGGGGGACGAAGTAAGAGATCACTATTGGGTCCTTCATTTGATGATCTGGTATATCTAGACTCTGTAGTAATCCCAAGAGGGGTACCTGATGAGTTCAAGGCTCATAACCAGAACAGGGCAGGCTTTGAATCAATTCTGTTCTGATGGGTAACTGTCAACAAAAATGTGAATTGGATAAATTATTATTTCTATAATCAGCAAAGGTTCATCAGTTACACGAGAGACACAATTAAAGATTTAGCCGAACAAATTGATGCAACCAGCAGAATGGCATGGGAATAGAATGGCTCTATCAGAAAAAAGGGAGAGAGAGTGTGTAATGTTAGGAGGAAACTGTTGTAACTTCGGTCCAAATAACACAGCCACAGGTGGGTCTATTAGTCGAGCCCTGCAAGGTCCTACAGCATTCGCTGTAGAACTAGTTGAAAATTCAGCGGTCAGCACATCATTCACCGGGTGGCGAGAATTGTGGTTTGGAAAGTGGAAGGGTGTGGTGATTTCATTCCTTACCTCCTCGACCGTCGTGGTGGGAGAACTAATCGCAATAGGCTGCTGCATCACATCTTGTGCACGGGGGATTACCCAAAGGTTGATTGAAACAGCTTTGGCCACACAAATGCCTCAAAAGAACAATCGGGGGGAAGGGGTCTACCTGTTAAACAATGAGGGAATAAGTGACCTCGAGGAGATTTCCAAAATAAATGAACTTTCAGAAAAGATGCTGATCAATTTGGAAGTGACGTATAAGGAAAAAAATGCACAAGATAACAAATGATAATTAAAGAAAAAGGGGGAAATTGTGGAATAAAGGTAAAGCAGTGTTACTTCTGCAACCGTAATTACTTATTAACGTCTGCATATAATTGTTTGAGCCAAATTAATAATTGCTATTGAATAAAATAATCTAACAAAGGAATGAAAACTATGTGGAAGGAATACGTATTTACTTTTCATTCGCTAAAATAAGAATACAGGAATGAAATGTGCCTGCAAACAATGGAAGATGTTACAGAAAAACAGATATGGTGAAAAGAACATCAGGATATGCCAAGCTCAGCACATTTCCCTCATGTCAGCACTGAAGCAAGCCAAGTCATTACAAATAAAGGATAGGAGTGGGGCTCGCCCGGCTTGGAGTAGGGGGAGAAATAGACAAGGGCGGAGCGCAGCTGGGCAGGGGCAGAACACAATAAGGAATATTGATAGGTTTGAAGGCCAATGAGGTAAACGGGCAAGCACCGAAAATTAAACTGTATAAATTATGGAGTAATTTCTGGAGTGGGGTGCCTACTTGCTTGACACCCCTAGTTGCAAGAACATTGCAATAAAATTAATTGCTTCAAAATTTGACTCGCACTGAAATGTATTATATTGTGAGCTCTCTTTCTCACATTCAGGGTACGGGGGGGTTATTGAGAATCATTCAAGGGAGGTACTTACTCCTCAACCACATGAAAAATGTTGATGGATTACCGTCAAGGGGCGGGGGGGAAAGGAATCCGGCAGACAGTGCTGGGATCTCCGATGGTGGGCTGCCTCAGCAACAAGTATACTGTTTGTGCGTCGACTTATCAGGGGTAAGAATGGGTACAGGAATCTCACACAGATTGTGTCCCTGTTGCTCAGCGGGGAAGGTGGAAGAGGAGCAGAGCTTTGTCACTGGGGACTCCGTAGTTAAGGAGACAGAGAAGAGATTTTTTTGGATTGAGAGGGACTCATATTTGCTGTGCTGTCTCCCATGTGCCAGGGTTTAGAACATCGACGAGAGAACATTACAGCGCAGTACAGGCCCTTCGGACCTCGATATTGCGTCGACCTGTCATACCAATTAGATTAGATTACTTTACGGTGTGGAAACAGGCCCTTCAGCCCAACAAGTCCACACCAACCCGCCGAAGCGCAACCCACCCATACCCCTACATTTACCCTTTACTTAAACGCTACAGGCAATTTAGTATGGCCAATTCACCTGACCTGCACATAATCGGACTGTGGGAGGAAACCGGAGCACCCGGAGGAAACCCACGCAGACACGGGGAGAATGTGCAAACTCCACACAGTCAGTCGCCTGAGGTGGGAATTGAACCCGGGTCTCTGGCGCTGTGAGGCAGCAGTGCTAGCCACTGTGCCACCGTGCCGCCCAATCTGAAGCCAATCTAACCTTCACTATTCCATGTACGTCCATATGCTTGTCCAATGATGACTTAAATGTAGTTAAAGTTGGCGAATCTACTACCGTTGCAGGCAAAGCTTTCCATACCCTTACTACTCTCTGAGTAAAGAAACTCCTTCTGACATCTGGCCTTTCTCTATCACCCTGCAATTTAAAGCTCTGTACCCTCGTGCGCGCCATCACCAGGCTGTCCCTGTCCACCCTATCTAACCCTCTTATTATCTTATATGTCTCTATGAAGTCAGCTCTCAATCTTCTTCTCTCCAACGAAATCTGTCTCCATGCCTCAGCCTTTCCTCGTAAGACCTTCCCTCCATACCAGGCAACATCCTAGTAAATCTCCTCTGCACCCTCTTCAAAGCTTCCACATCCTTCTTGGACTGCGGTGACCAGAACTCTACACAATACTCCAAATGCGGTTGCAGTAGAGTTTTGTACAGCTGCAGCATAACTTCATGATTCCGTAACACGATTACTCTCATAATTAAATCTACAATACTGTATGCCTTCTTAACAGCCCTGTCAACCTGGGTGGCAACTTTCAAGGATCTGTGTACATGGACACCAAGACCTCTCTGCTCATCTACCACGAATCTTACCATTAGGCCAGTACTTGTCATTCCAGTTACTCGACCGAAGTGAATCACCACACACTTGTCCAGTTTAAATTTTAGTTGCCACCTGTCAGGCCAGCTTTGCAGCTTATCTATGTCTCTCTGTAATCTACAACATCCTTTGTCACGATCCACAACTCCACCGAACTTTGTGTCGTCTGCAAATTTCATAACCCACCCTAGTACGTTCTCATACAGGTCATTTAAGAAAATGACGAGCAGCAGTGGACGCAACACAGACACTTGCGGGACACCACTGGTAACTGGACTCCAGGATGAATATTTCCCAACAACCACCACCACCACCTTCTTTCAGCCAGCCAATTATTTATCCGAACAGCAATATCTTCCACCATCCCATTCTTCCGTATTTCGTACAATACCCTACTGTGGGGAACCTTATCGAACGCCTCGAAAGCCATACACACCCCATCAACCAGTTTACACTCATCTACCTGTTTCGTCACCTTCTGAAAGATCTCAATAAGGTTTGTGAAGCACGACCGACCATTCACAAAACCGTGCTGGCTATCCCCAATCAAATTATTATTTTCTAGATGATCATAAATTCTATCTCTTTTAACCTTTTCCAACACTTTACCAACAATTGAAGTAAGGTTCACTGGTCTATAATTACCAGGGTTGTCTCTACTCCCCTTCTTGAACAGGGGAACCACATTTGCTATCCTAGAGTCTTCTGGCACTAATCCTGTAGACAATAACGATTTAAAGATCAATGCTAAAGTCTCAGCAATTTCCTCCCTGGCTTCCCGAGGAACCTAGGATAAATCCCATCCGGCCCAGGGGTCTTGTCTATTTTCAAACTAATACCTTTTCCTTGTAAATCTCAGTTACACCTAGTCTAGTAGCCTGTATCTCAGTATTCTCCTCGAAAACATTATCGTTTTCTCGAGTGAACACTGTCGAAAAATATCCATTTACTGCTTCCTCTATCTCCTCTGACTCCACTCACAACTTCCCACTGCTATCCTTGATTGGCCCTAATCTTACTATCCTCATTCTTTTAATCCTTTAAAACCTATAACGAACCTTAGGGTTTACACTGATCCTCTCCGCCAACAACTTTTCATGTCTCTTCCTGGCTCTTCTGAGCTCTCTCTTTAGGTCTTGGATGTTACTGATAGTGTTTTGTGAATTTTGATGGGTAGGGGTAACAGCTCCAAGTCATGGTCCACACGGGCACTAACGACATAAGAAGGAAGAAATTCAGTGAGCTAGAATGGAAGGTTAGACATCGAACAAAAAAAGTTGTTAACTCTGGTTTGTGGCCTTGCCACGTGCCAGTGAGGTGAGGAACAGGGAGAGAGGAGCTGTGAAGGTGGCTGCAGGGATGGTATAGGATGGAAAGTTTTGGATTCTTGGCTGATTGGAGTTCTTTCTGGGGAAGGCGATATCTCTACAAACAGCATGGTCTTCACCTGAACCAGTAGGTTACTAACATCCTGGCGTGGTCTAATTCGTTAATGTTGTCCCTGGAAGCATAAATGAGTGCAGCAGAGGAGTGCGAATCTGAATTATAGTTCCAGCGTAAAGGAAATAGACGTGAGTGACGTCAGAGGTAGCTTCACAAGATTGCAAGAGCGCACTGCAATCAGCTTGTCAGTTTGAAATGTGTGTACTTTAATGCCAGTCTCATCTGGATTAAGGTAGGTGAACTTCTCGCATGGATTGAGACTTGGGATTTCGATGTTCTGGCCATTTCAAAGACATGGCTGGAGAAGGGACAGGAATGGTTGTTGCGGATTCAGGGATTTGGGTGTTTCACGAAGAATAGAGAAGATGTCAAACGAGGGCGACGATGTGGCATTGTTATTCAAGAGTTGCATTACAGCAGCCAAGAAAACATTTGCGAATTCATCTACTGAGGTGATTTGCGCTGAGGTTAGAAACAGGAAAGTCGGGGTCACCCGTCTCCTTCACTCACACCTCAGACGGAGCAAAACGCTCAGAGACTCATGAAGGTTTTACCGCCTTCACCTTTATTCTGGGCTCTGGAAGGAGAGAGAATGATTGCCCGTGTGCACAAAGACATGAGCTCACGGTCTTCTCTGGAACAGCACTTTCCCAAAACACTATACAATCATATTGCAGGGACGAGCATCGAGATAAATCAACATGCATATTGATTAGGTGACCATTACAATTGGTGATCATTGGCATTAAAGTTTGAGCCATATGCTGTTACACAATGAGTAACTAGTTTCACAGAATGAATGTTTTTCACTTTGTTAAACTCACCTCACAAACTGAATGCTGCCTCATATTGTTAAATGCCTCATCAGAATTAATGTTTTTCCATATTGTTAATATATTACTCCAGCCTCCAGCACGCCATTGTTTACTTAGAAATTATCTGATCAGTGTTATGCTCAGCTGAGCGTTTTGATTCACAAAACTCAGAACGCAAATCTTTCCCTGCCTGCACAAAACTTAGATCTTAACTCTTTCCATGCCTGATTATAGCCTATAAACATAATCAGTGAAGTCAGGAATAGGTTTTCAAGATTGAGACCGGGCACAGGCAATCTGAATTTCGGTTGGAAATGTGTGCAATTCAATGCCAGTAGCATCCCGAATAAGGTGGGCGAACTTGCAGCATCGAGTGCGACCTGGTATTTCGATGCTGTGGCCGTTTCAGAGATATGTGTAGAGGAGGAACAGGAATAGTTCTTGCACATTCTGTGTTTTCGAGGTTTCAGGAAGAACAGAGAAGATGTCAAAAGCGGGGCAGGATGTGGTATTGTTAATCAAATGTAATATTACAGCAGCTTAGATAACTTTTGAGGACACATCCACTGAGGTAGTTTGGGTTGAGGTGAGAAACAGGAACGGTGAGATCCCCCTATTGGAAGATTTAGAGAGGCCTCTGAATTGTTGTAGCGATGCAGAAGAAAGGACAGCAAAGATGATTCTTGAAAGTAGTGGGAATAACAGGTTAGTTATTACTGGGGACTTCAGCTTCTCCAGTATTGACTGGGAATATGATGTTCAATTAGTGTAGATGCGTCAGTTTTTTGTTCAATGTGTGCTGGAGATTTTTTCTAACACAGTATGTAGACAGGCCAACAAGGACCGATGCCACAGTGGATTTCATACTGGGGAATGAACCCGACCAGGTGTTATTTTTGGATGTAGGTCATCACTTTAGTGATAGTGACCACAATTTGATTATGTTTGTAATAGCAACGGGCAAGGATAGATATATAGCGCAGGGATAGCAGTTTAAGTGGGGGAACGGCAATTATAATTCGATCAGTTAAGACTTAGGATGCATAGGACGGTGAATGAAACTGCAGCTGCTAGACACATTTGAAATGTAGATCTTTTTCAAGGAAGAGCTACTACGAGTCTTTGGAAAGTACGGTACATACCAATCAGGCAGTGAGAAGGAGCAATGGTGTACTGAAGAATTTGAAGCTCTTGTTAAGAGGAAGAAGAAAGCGTATGTGAGGATGAGAAGTGAAGGCTCTGGTAGGGGGCATAAGAGTTATTAGTTTGCCAAAAAAGATCTAAGAGAGGGCTGAGAGCCAGCAGGGGACATGAGACGTTGTTTGCTGATAAAATCAAGGAAAATTCTCATGCCTTCTCTTGATAAATCAGGACTAAAAGAACAACGAGAGGAAGCTTAGGGCCAGTCAAAGATAGTAGTGAGAAGTTGTGTTTGGAATTTGAGGACATAGAGGAAACGCTGGGTGAATACTCTTCGTCAGTATTCATAATAGAAAAAGGCAATGTTAGTGAGAATATGGAGTTACAGGCCAAAAGACTGGAGGATAGAAAATGTTTTCCCTTGTGTAGGAAGGGGAGTCGGGACAACCCATGGTAATTATTGGCCAGTAAGCGTTACTTCAGTTGTGACTAAGTGTTGGAAATGGTGACAAAATTTAGGATTCATAATCATTGGAAAGGAATAATTGATTACGGATAGTCAACACGGTTTTGAGCAGAGGAGATCGTGCCTCACTAACCCTATCGAGTTCTTCGTGACTGTAATGCAGTCGATGTGGTGTATATGGACTTCAGTAAGGCGTTTGCTAATGTTCCACATGGTAGGCTGTTGCACAAAATACGGAGTTTCGGGATTAAATGAGATTTGGCGTTTTAGATCAGAAATTGTCCAGCTGAAAGAAGACAGAGAGTGATGGTTGATTGGAATAGTTCATCCTGGAGCTCAGCTGTCAGTGGCGTGCTGCAAGGATCTGTTTTGCGGACAATGCTGTTTCTCATTTTTATAAATAATCTGAATGTGGGAGTAGCAGGATGGGTGAATAAATTTGCGGCTGACTCGAAGGCAGGCAGAGTTATGGATCGTGTTGAAGGATGTTATGGGTTACAAAGGGACATAGAAAAGATGAAAATTTTTGCTAAGATGTGAGAAATGGAGTTTAATGCGGAAAGTTGTGCGGTAGTCCACTTTGGAAGAAGTAGCAGGGATGCAGAGTGGTGGACTAATGGTAAAATTCTTAACAGTGCAGATGAACAGAGACGTCTCGATGTTCAGGTGCATAAATCCCTGAAGGTTGCCTAGCAGTTTGAGAGGATTATTAAGAAGGCATATGGTGTGTTGGCATTTATTGGTAGGGGGATTGAGTTTCGGAGCCAAAGTCATGATTCAGCTATACAAGACGCGAGTGTAACTGCACCTGGAGTATTCCATTCAGTTCTGGTCACCGCATTATAGGAAGCATGCAGAAAATTTGGAAAGTCCTCAGAGGACACTGACTAAGATGTTATCTGGTATTGAATGAAGGTCCTATGAAGAAAGGCTGAGGGAACTTTGACTGTTTTCATTGGAATGAAGAAGGTTGAGAGGTGAATAATCAAGATTTATGAGATAATCCGAGGGTTTGAGAGGGTGGACAGTGAGAGCCTTTTTCCTGAGATGGTTAACGTTAACAGGAGGGGGGAATAGTTTTAAATTGAGGCGTAATATATTTAGGACACATATCAGGAATAGTTTTCTTCTGTAACGCAGAGAGCAGTAGGGTCGGGAAGGGCACACTGCAACAGTTGTAGACTTGCCGATGTTAAGGGCCTATACATTTGCATTGGACATACATATGAATATTAATGGATTGGTGTATGTTAGATGGGCATCAGCTTAAGTTCACAGTTCCGCGCAGCATCCACGGTGAAAATTAATATACTGTGCTGTGACGTTCTATGTTCTACGTTCGACCTTCTCGACGTCAAATTATTAAACTCTCGGGTAACACACCCGAAGGAGTGTAAATGCATTCATCTCTTACGAGGGCAGGGACCAGATCCCGGATGTTATGAAGTTGAAAACGTTTACTGTAACTTTAAGAAAGAGTGAATGGTCTTTTGCACTGAGAGCTGAAAAAAATCTGGCACATGACTAGCTAGCAGTCTCAGACTGCATTTGAATACGTTACATTTCACTGCGAAATAGACAACTCAGTTGGTTTACATTTCACCGAAAATTCGATTTTAATTGTTTAAATTCTGCCGTCAAGATACTAAATCCGAATTTTGCTTGAAGTCATTGTTTGGCAACCCCAAAACAATTAGATATTCCAATGTTTGGATTATAAAGATAACAAGCATTTTGAAAGTCAGACAGACTAACTGCAAACGAGAGAGGAACTGCCATCTACAGAATAACAGCCATCGAAACATTCTGTCAAATTACCATTTTCATATGAGGCATTTACTCAGTAACAAAAAAAAACGGTGACCAAGGACGTTTCACACCTGAAAGAAGAATGATACCGGAGTCGACATTCAAAGCTACTTTCTAGTGAGCAGCAAGCAGAACTTTCAGTCAAAACAGTTTTGAAGGTTATTCAATAATTCCTTATTGTAGTTACAAAGTTTTAAATACATGAATAGGAAATGTTTGGAGCAATATAGGCCGAACGACGGCATATGGGATGAGGTGAATTTTGGATTACAGTAATCAGTGACTGGTTGCACTAAAGATTCTGTTCCAGAGCTCAATGACTCTGTAAATCTTCCACCTACTCTACTGCCATCGCCTTGAATACTCTGGGATGATGCAGAAACTTACACATTTTCAGTTCAATTAGTTTTTTGATTAAGATCTCTTTATTAAGTCTAATCTCCCACAGATTGTGATTTCGACCGATCACTGTGTCTCCGAGAATTTATGGAAGATTTTCTGTATCTTTTTCTGTGGAGAAGGAACTAATGTATTCCCCTCCGTGGGGGCGGAGATGGCCTCGATCAAAATCGAATCACTGCACTCGGGAGACGATTGACACAACACCCTCTCCTACTCAGAAAGTTCCAGAATCCGAACAGCTCAATAAAACTATCACTTCAAAGTCACTGACTGCAAAGTCATCTCCCGAGTATGAGGTTACAAGTTATGGTGAAAGAGGCGATGTTAATCTGAGAGCTCTTCATTTAGAATCAAATTACGTTGAAACATTGTAGCTTGAAGGAACACTTGTAACTGAAAGAGTGCTGAGAAGAGAAGTGCAACCGAAAAGGTGCAGATGACGGTTTATTCAGAAATATCACTGAGGCGGAACTGTTCAATAAAATCCCAACAGTTTGAATATCGGCCCTTCTGCTCAACAAGTCCTCACCAACTCTCTGAACAGTACCTCATGCAGACCTAATCCTCCCATCCTAAATTTACCTCTGACTAATGCTTTGTTCGTACTCATGTGTTTGTACGAGAAGTGTATGAACTCCATGAAATAGCATCGGAGTTTGTGATTGAAAGTAAATTAAATAGTTTACACTTTGCCAAATATAGACAACATACGTAGTGATGCCGTTCACAGTGGTTTACAGAATTTATAAATGGACAGAGATGGACTTACCAGGAACAGCGACAATAACGAGGATGGGAAAGTAACCCGCCTGAAAAATCTGCAGCACACATCGTATTCGCCATGGTAATGATATCTGATGTTTAGTGACATGGTACAGAGCCCAGGTTAAACCCTTGTCCATTGTTGTGGCCTTCCAGTCTATTGTTCTCAGATTATGATCCATTGCTGGAGCATTCCAGTCTATTGTTCTTAGATTATAATTCATTGTTAGAATATTCCAGACTTATCCACATTAGCGATTAATATTCTCTGATTCTGAAATCTGCCACTCTCTGGATCTTCTGTCGAGGATGATGCTGCCGGGGATATTATGTGATAACACAGTGAAAGAGGCCCATTATTAATAGAAGAGTAAAACTCTTCCATGACTAAGTTAGGTTCCATAGAGAATTATGTCATTCACAGTCACTGAACAAACAGCTCCAGTTCATCCCTTTCACTCCATCACTTTCAAGATAACAACAATACTTGGTCTGGGTGGAATGCTGTCATCGCCTCCTATTGTTCTTATTGCTTATCTCCAATTCCGCTAACAATATAACAGGTAGAGAGGAAAGGTCATGCTTTCTCTTCACAAACTCGACGGTTCTGCTTCGTTATCAAAATAAACCACTCTCTGTAACCGCTGTCCTAAGAGCCAATCTCGAGTTTTCACTGCACTGAGGTCATCTCCATCTCAACAACTATCAATCTACAAAAGGCTTCTCTGCAACACCGCCCTGAACACATGAAATGCAGATTTCTTTGAACATTCCACTCGTTCCTCCAGTAAAGCAATACTTTACCTTGAACACAATGCTCATCAATGACTTGTTTCAAAGGATGCAAACAACTAATTGCACTGTTTGTACCCTTTTCCTTTTGTGATTTAGCCCAAAAGTAGTTGTTACATTGTTGTTAATTGCATTGTTTATTGGAATTGAAGACTCAGAGGCTACATATGTGTGTGTGTGTGCTTGTGTGTGTGTGCGTGTGTGTGTGTGTGTGTGTGTGTGTGTGTCATTGGTTAAGAAACAGAAAGGAATGAGCGACAGCGGCTGTGGAGACAGGGGAAGAATAAAGTGATATCTCTCTGTCACCAATATTTTTCTTGATAGACGGAATAAAATAAAATGCACAAAAAGAAATACAAGACATTTAGAAGAAGGAGTGGCGTCAGAAATTGTAAACAAAACTGAATTATTTGAATGGAGGAAAAATAATTTTATATGCAGTGTTTAATCAGTGTGTGTACAGGGGGCAAGATTACATATGTATGCACAACACACTTGGAATGAACAAAATACAGTTAACAAAATATGACTCATATAATGTATAAATCTTATGAAACACTAAAGCCTCATTTGATCCACAAATATCTATTTAAATATGTTTATTGTCCAGCTGCGTCTGTCAACAGCTAGTGTATGTCTCATCATTCGAGGTAAAACTATCGCATTATACCAATCAATTTAACATTACTCTCTTGTACATATACGATATAAAGGATCACAATACACAGGAGTTGTGTAAGCAAATAAGAAAGTACATTTTCTTCTGTCGATGGTTTGGTTTGCCCTGTTTTTACATCTTCTCATCTATGTTCTCACTCTCTTTTTCTCTTTGTGTCCCATTAATCAAAACTCTTCACGTCTCATTTTTCAGTTCACTTTCTTTATAAACATGCATTGCTCTCTTGTTAGTTAAGGTGATAGTACAAGGACATGAAAGAGGAGCTGGCAACAGTTAATTGGGAAAAAAAAGATGCGAGCAGGGAAGAGCATGGCTCAGCAATGGCATTTTTTTGTGTGTGTGTGTGTGTGTGTGTGCGCGGACTGTTTCGAGGATAGCAGAAATTCATCTCAAATAGTCAGAAGCATAGCCATGGGAGGAAAAGGAAGCCATGAGTACTAAGATAATTCAAGGAAACCATAAAATCAAACGAGTAAGCATTCAATATGTCGCAAATTATTGTGCATCCAGAGGATGAGGAAGCATTTAAATACCGGTGGAGGTTAACTCACCAAAGCAATAAGGCGGATAAGATGGAATAGAACGGTAAGATTGGTCGTATTATAATGGGAGACTGGAAGAGGCTTTTCGATATATAACAGGGAAACAAGGGAGAGAGGAGAAAACATTGTCCTACTGGAAGATGAGCTTGGAGTAGTTGTGGGAAACAAAGAGATGGCAGAGGAATTGTTAGAAACATTTGTATCAGGTTTCAAGGTGCAAGATGCAAACAGCCTGCCAGAACTTTAAGAGTGGCAGGGGGCTGAGGTAAATGTAGCGAACATCATGAAGGAGAAAGTGCTGGGGAAGTTGAAAAGTCTACAGATGGATATGTCACCCAAGCCAGACAGACAACACTACATTGTTTTAAGGAGATACCTGAAGAGTTTTTAGTGGTATTGTTGGTGATCTTTCAGGAATCACTGAAGTCAGAGATGGTCCCCAAGAACTGGCAAATAAAATCTCCCTGTCGAAGGAGAGAGGGCCGTAGAAAAGAGGAAATTACAGATCGTCTGGAAATTTGAAACTGTTTCTAACAAAACTCAGTGTATCCCTGGGTTACTGCAGACGCTGGAGACCAGAGTTGAAAAGAGTGGTGCTGGAAAAACACAGCAGGCCAGGCAGCATCCGAGGAGCAGGAGATTCGACGTTTTGGGCGTCAGTCCTTCTTCAGGAATGAGACTGGTGAGTATAAAAGCACCAGCGTCTTAAACGATTAAAATAGAACAGAACACCCAGCACCAACCTCGGTATTGGAAAAGGGAATGAGAAACACAGTCCTACCGATCTTGCAGTGGTCTCTTTCCGAACATCTGAGAAGTTGTGACACCATTTACAGAAGTTACCCACAGACTACATAGAAACATTCGGAAAGGAGGAGGCCATTCAATCTACAAAGCCTTCCCCATTCTAGTTCATGACCAAATATCTCCACAAAACACTTTCCCCACAATTTACGCATCTCTTAATGTGATTAACCATCGGGAAAATATAAAATATAAACTGCCTAATTCCCTTCCACCCTTTAATTTTGGTCCTATATTCAATTCAAAGATAATTATTCCATAATGCATAATTGTTAAACATAATTTTTCTGAAAAGGGATGAGTGAGTGATGAAAATTTACATTATACGGAGAGCTCCCGCTCACTCTTACGAGAATACATTACCACCACCAGCTTGTTGAGCAAACCCCAGCATCAGGATCTTTGTCTGCAAAGTGCTCAGCTAAAACAGAACTGTAATCCAATCTGCAAACCTTGAAACTGAGCCTGGATCTGGGAATTGCAGTCGACACATAGAAGGAATTTTACTTTAACGTGGGGGAGAATTTTAGAGAGAACTGGAATTCTGTATCGGAATCATGTGGTCAGTCAGCTCGCACGCTGTCTCTTGAAGAGCTTCGTGGACGTTACAGTGCTGTGGTTAGTGACTTCAGTGTTAAAGTCTTACATTTACTGTATGAATCCATTGCAATATATCATTTAAAGATTCACTTGGACTATGCTAGCAGTTGTATTAGGCTTCCTTCAATTTTTACCTATAGTTTTGGTAGTTTACCACTTAAATTGTGTTTCCATTGGCCCCAGTATTTATATTGCACATGTTTCTATATTTTTGCTTTCCAGTGTAACACAACTGTCGCGTTATCGGAGAATTACCTGTAATAATGGCTGATCCTCTAACTCCACACCAACACCTGCTCTCTCCCCAACCATTTAGTGTCTAGAATGCCTTAGTTATTTTCAGTACGGCCTTATGTGGAAGAGAATTGCGCAGGTTTACAGTCTCTAAATGCAGACATTTATTCTCATATCATTGCCAAGTGCCTTGCCTGTACTTCATGCAATGGCCCTTGTTTTGGACGGCTCACCTGGGGTAATTATCATCCCTGCTTCCAATATGTCTTGCTCCATCAGAGTTTTATATAGTTCACTAAGATTAGACAATAGAACAGTGCAGCACATCAATCGTCATTTCGGCCGACCTCGATTTTGCTGACCACGATGCTCTTCTCAACTAATCGCATCTGCCTGCTTATGTGTCCGTGTAAATGCCAATCAAATAGAGCCATTGCTCGTATTTCTGCTTCTCCTACCTGGTTTGACATCTTCCATCTTCTGTGTGGAAAGAACAACACTTCCTTCTAACATCTCACTTCAATGTTCCCCATCTAACCTTAATTCTCTGGATCTTTGTATTTATCACATCCACAATGGAAGGGAGATTTCGGTAATCCACATTATCCTTTCCTCTACAAATTTTATATACCCCTGCATGGTCACTCCCTCAGCCTCTGACACTCTAGCAAAACAATTCAAGATTGTTCAATCTCACCTAAAATCTAACACACTCTCAGGACATCTAAAGCAGGTAAACTGGTAATCTGCTTTTGTATCCTTCACAAATACTCCACGTCCTTCCTATCCTTCCTTTGTTTTTGTGCTGCAAATTCAATCAGCTAGACTAGCATTTATTGCCTGTGTCTCATTTCCATTCAGAATATGCTGGTGAATCGCGGTGACCTCGTGGTGCAGGGACATTAACAGATATGTCTCAAAGAGCAGGACAGGATTCTGTGCAAGTGACAGTGAAGGGACAAGCCAGGATGCTGTGTGATCATGGAGATTGTATTCCTCAACATGTGCTGCTAACAGCGATGGAAATAGTGAGATTGCATCTTTCGATTTTAACATTGAAGGTCATAGAGCCAAATTGCGTAACAATAAGCCCAACATATCTTTTCCAGCCAAAAACCAACAAGCTACATTCATCCCACTTACCTCGAGAACTGGAGCCCTGGAATTTTAATTGCTTATTCAGCAGCTTCGAAAATGCTCTGTTGCCTTCTATTATAGAATACAGAACATAGACCAGTATTGGCCCTTCGGCCCTTTGTGTTGCACCGACCTGTGAAACCAATCTGAAGCCCATCTAACCTACACGATTCCAACCTCGTTCATATGGTTATCGAATGACCATATAAATGACGTTACATTTGGTGGATTTGCTACTGTTACATACCGGTCTTTCCATGACTCTACTACTCTCTGAGTTATGGAACAATCGCTGACATCTGTGTTATATCGATTGCCACTCAATTCCAAGTCATATCTCCTCGTGCTAGTTATCACCATCTGAAGAAAAAGGCTCTTGTTTTCCAATCATCAGATTAGATTCTCTACAGTGTGGAAACATGCCCTTCGGCACAACAAATTAACACTGTACCTTCGCAGAGTAAACCACTTCTACTCATTCCCCTAGCCTATATTTACCCATCGCTAATGCACATAACACAATGAGCAAATAACCCGAAATGACGAAACCAGAGCACCTTGAGGAAACCCACGCAGACACGGGGAGAACGTGCAAACTCCACACAGGAATCGAACGCGAGTACCTGGCGTTGTGAGGCAGCAGGGCTAAACACTATGCCATCGTGCCACTCCTCAGTAAATTTAAATTTACATTATACGTCTCAATTAAGTTACCTTTCAAACTTATTGTCCCAAACGAAAATAGCCTCAGTTCCCTCAGCTTTTAATCGTAACATCTTCCCTCTAACATCCTAGCAAATCTCCTCTGAGACCACTCCGAACCTTCCTCATTCTTCCTATAATGCGACAATCAGAACTCCACACAATACCTCAAGTGCAGCCACATGAAAGCTTTGTACAGTTGAAACATGAACCTATGACCTGAGTTGTCAGTTGATCTACCCTTTGAATTTTGCACGGAATGGTTTCTACAAATAAATCAGACAACTTCGGAGACAGTGACAGGTTCATCAGATCAACGAAATGTCTATGCAGTCTTCAATAATTACTGGAAAATTGAGTTTTCTTTTTCATTCGTTTGGGAATTTAACGGAGCTAGGCCAGCATTAATGGCCCGAGAGAGGTTCCACTTCAGTTGGCATTGTTAATCTGCTGTTGGGATGGTGTCACAGCAGTGTATCTTGTGTGTCAATGTTGCAGTGAGTCAGTATTACTGGTGATGAATGGAATGTTAAAGAAGCCGCCTGCTTTCTCCTCGATGGCAGTTTTTCCAGGTACCAGGCTCTCTTTATTTTGGATTTTGTTTATGCCACTGATTATAAAGGAAGGCTTTTGGATTCTCTTCTCTTTGAAAGATCTTACTGCCTGGCCAAATTAAAGAGCTATTCTTGTTTGCTGCTCATCAGCAAACTCTCAATCATGTTAACATATTTCAGATTAGGGACACAGCCTGCTGCAGTACCTGATGACTGTAATATGGTGTAGAAGAATGGGTTTGGGTTCAATTGGGACACTAGTATTTCGCTCCTGTCTCAATGTGGTATGTCACAAATTCTAACGTTCTATTTGGAATCACACTTTCAAATAACAGAAACTTAGAATTGGATCAAGGAAACAGTTCGCAAAATGATTTGGTCTTGGATGTTGAGGTGCAGTGGGGTGGTGAATGCTGTGATGAACAGGAAGACACAGGAAAACGTCCTGCTTATCAAAGCGAACGCCTGGGAAGGGATTTGTTTTGATTCAAAGAAATAACAACGTTAAAGTTGGAAATTCGATTATAATGAAGGAAAAGCTGCATCCATGAAATTGCTGTTGCTAAAAAAAATTGGGGGAAATATCTGAAATAATGTTAGTCCTGTTGTTGGCCGATATGTGCACTGAGCATGTGAATTATACTGGATATTGCCAGAGATTGCTGGGCTGGTGTAGGTTGAGTAAATACTGATGCTTCATGAGGTTTGCTATTTTGTAACATAGTCACTGATTGATTGCAGTCAACGGAACAAACCAGCAAGTGTCATTGGTTATTTCTTCAGAATGTACCAGAATATTCATGGCTGAAACTATATAGAATCATACAATGAAAAAGAGGCCTATTGAGTCTGCACCAACAAGTACATATCCAAAGGCATTGAAAAGTTTGTGAAGTAGCTGCCTCGACCGTAGTCCGAGGCAGTGCATTCGAGACACATACCAGCATCCCGGTTCCACATAAATTCCACATGTCCTCTCTCAATCTCATCCCTCTTACTTTAAATCTGTGTTCCTTTGTTATTAACCCTTCGACTACAGGGAGCAGCTGTTGTCTGTTCATGCTGTCCCTACATTTTCTGCTTTAGTACACCTCCTCAGCCTTTCCTATTGCAAAGAAAAGCCGAGCAAACTCCCCTCCCCTTCATAGTTTGAGTACTGTCTTTATCTTGTGACTCCTGCTGTGCATCATCTCACATTTACCAGCGTTATATTTTATTGGCCATTGATCTGGCTATATGCATAATCGGTTTGCTCGGTCCTGTAAGCTAACACTTCCCTCCTCGCTGCGATCCACCCGGCTGATCATTGTGTCATCTACAGCATGATTTATCATTCTACTGCCCCCATCTTCCACATTATCAACATCATCATTTATGAACATCACAAGCATGTCTTTATTTCCTTCCTGTTCTCCAGTTGTTATTCACAGAATAATTAAGAATTCCAGTCTCTTGCTGTTCTTATTTTGGTGAATTTACAGAGTGAGTAGTTAAGGTCATTTATAAGGGATCCACAAATTGCATTTCTAACATTGAGCTGAATTCACCTTTTACACTGTGCCCCACTGCATGTTGCATTCATTAAGCTTGTAAATAATTTAGAATGGACTGGGGCTTGGTACCTTGCAATTCAATATTTGTACTTTACATGGCACTGGTTTGTGTTGTTTGTCAATTTCGCTGCAGTAGTCAGAGCTGAAGAATCTTGTCATCGTCAAGATGGACACAGGCTCATTCATTGTTTGTTGACTGGACGAGTGAGATGAGGATAAAGATTCAATTAGATGGCACATTCTAGACAAATTTCAGAAGATGAAATTATATTCTCATACTTCGTTTGAATTGGAAGTAACTTCTGAAAACAAACGCCCACTGTTGCACAAATTGTGAAAAAAAACTTCAAAAATGTTGAGAGACCACAGCAGAGGCGAACTCGATGGAGAGACCGAAATACAGAATGAATGTACAATCTCAACAAGAATCATGTGATAGAAAACAGGGAGATGAAAGCTTTTCTTAATTTTCAATGATTTTCCTGAACAGTGATGTTTTCTCACCTGATCTCACTTCTCCAAATATAAGCCTTTTTTTCCAATAAAACCACATCTGCCGCTTCTCCTCCTCTTTCGTATTGTTTCTTTAATTTCCGACTTTCCTTAGATGATCCCCTCTGCTGCTACGTACCTTCTACAAACGATTTCCCTTCACACAATTCTTCTGCCACTCACAACTGCAAGTTACACCAATTGTCCAGTTCGTCTCAATTCCCAAAGGCCATCCGTTTCACTTTTTGGTTTTCAACAGGGAAGATGGAATCTTTTGGCTTCCGTGTTGCTCTTGGTCATCAGTAAATGATGACACTGAGATGATCAATGTGTAACAGGATGAGGCAATCGTGTGTGTCTGCCACTTTCAGATGCACCATGAATGGGGTGGTTTCGTTGCCCGTGGTACAGAGTGGAGCTTCTTTCCCTCTGTCTGTCACAGCACTTAACCAAACAACCTCATCACAAGTAGAACATCCCCTGCTCAGAATCAGAAGTCCAAGCATCAATATTCCTTAAAACATTGTGACGACAGTGAGCATATTGTTCAAACAAGATGTATTCTGCCCTTTTGCTCTTTATTATTTTAGCTGATGTTCCAATCTCATTTGAGGTGGGACCAAAGTAACTTCCATCATTATCAATGTAAAATGTGACTGATCAATGGGAATCGGATGGAAACTCTGTGTTGGTAATTTCCTCAGTGAGTAATGGTAAACCAATATCTACAAGTTGTTTTCCAAGTAACATGCCATTTTGAATGAGGACTAATATATAGTTCTTTCATTAACATTTGCTAAAAATCTTGTAATCACCTTTAATCTGTGTGTGTATCTGCACCACTAAAACAGAGGCGGTTCAGGAAGGCAGATCCCCAACATAGTCCCCAGAGCTTATTAGGGATGACAAATAAATTATCTCTTGCTAGTGTCTTGCAAACAATGGTTGAACTTGTCCTGTAAAAATATCAACATATGTATTATGTTTTCACAGTTAAGTCTGAAGTGTCAGGAATGTCAGATCTTGCTGGTTGAGTGTTACCCCAGTGAACACAGGACATTACAATAAGATTAAGATCCCGATTGTTTTCAGTTAGTTACTTGCTGAGGACAGATCATGCGATGTCAGTCATACTGAGTTCAACATTTTTCTCTGTCCAACAGCATCACGGCCCATTGTCTTAAGGCTGCACCACTCTGCAATTCTGTTTCATCCTCTTGCTCATTCACGTTGCAAACTGTTTTCCTTTCCTTTTAAGCATCAAAGCCTACAATATGCAAAAACTTTGGAATGCCCATGGCCCTCTGGAGCTTTCCTCCCCTCTCCAACCGTACCCTGTACTCCATCCCCTCCCCCAACCCCACCTCCTGTCATATATTCACTATCCCTCCTAACCTTCCACTCTCAGATGGAGAACATGCAGGACTCGACGTCCGGCAAATGTCTCATTTTAATCCCTTGCGGCCCCAAATTAATAAATTTCGGGCACGACATGACGTTGAATTCTCCTTCCACTGTCTTCTCTCCCGTGCCAACTTCGTTGGACAAGAATACTCTCTGCGTCCAACAGACGACATCACCCAGCACCAACACCCTTCCTCCAACTGGGCCCTTCCCTCTGCGCTTTTTCCTGCACTCAATCTGTTTATTGAGAACATTTGTTGCCAAAATTTCTCTGCTTCCCCTTCTCTCAATCGAACCAATCACCCTCTGTACAGAACACACTCCATGTGTTCAGATCCGAGCCTGGTTGTGCTTTGAAGCCTGTGCCAATAAGGGTGGTGCTGTTGTAGTCTGGTGTACTGACCTCTGTATTGCAGGGGCTGAGCGCCAGCTGTCAGATACCTCTGCCGATCTTTCCCTGGATCATGACTCCACCATGGCACATCAGACCATTGCATCAACTGCGATAACTGACTTCATTTATTTTTGTCTTTTCCCATCCCAACAATCAGCCCACAAGCTGATGATTCACTGACAGAACAGTTTACTTCCATCTTCTCCAGAAAACCCACAAACAGAACTGCCGAGCGGACCCATTGCTTTTGCCTGCTCCTGCCAGACAGAGATCATGTTCTCCTAACATGACTATCTTCTGCCAGGTCCAGCCCCAGCCCACGTACATCCATGATTCCCTTGACAGTAGACAACAGCTTTCGCGTTTCTTGTTACTATTTCCCAGGCAAGGACAATCCCTTTATACGTCCATCACCTACCATGTGGTCTCAGGGCTCTTCCTGGAATAAAGGCCTGAACCACAACAAGTTACCACCATCTTCCTCCGCCTACAGAATCCACACCCTGGTCAACTGCTCTTTTGAACTTCTCTCGGTTTCTCCAGTTTCGGGAATGGCGTGAGGGCATCCCTTTGCATGTTGGTGCAAGTTATCCAAGTCTCTGCAGCCGATACTCCACAAATCCCTGTTCTTGAAATCCACGACCAACCTAATTTTGCAAGTCCACGTGCATACTGTAATACGCCATGATCACTGTAGCTTTGCGTTTCCAAGACATCTTTTCTATCTCCTGGTGATTCTTGCATCCCAGCTCTTGACTACTGTTTGGAGGCGAGTACATAAATTTAACTATGTTTAGTTTTTACGTATTTAGTTCCACAATTCTATCCTCACAGATTCTACACCATCTGACCCTCCTTCATTCCCTACTATTGAGTGCATTTCATTTCTTGCTAATAAGGCAAACTCACCCTGTCTGCTCACCTGCCTATTTTGTTGATGGACTGGATAGCTTCCACGGTTCAGCTCGCAATACTGATCGCCTTGCAACCACGTCATACCTGCCAACTTCTACCTGAGACACAAGTGCGTTTAGCTAATTCCTTTTCTTGAATATCTTTTCAGATATATCACATGAAGTTCGGTATTAACCAGCCGTTCTTGTTTTCATTCAATTACACAATGTGCTTGTCGTTTGATTATCAAACCCTTTCCAAACACTCTGTCCTTTTTTATGTCTGCGCTGGAGATTTTAATAACCTCTCCTGAGTTCCGCACACTTTAATTCAGGTTTTCTAAAATCTCCTATATCTGATATCATGCCCACACACACACACACAGAAGCTCCATAGTTAGTTAAAAGCCTTTTTTCCAGCCCTAGCATTGCGATTCACTTGGGCTCTGGTTCCAGCACGGTAAAGACAAAGACAGGACAAGAACCCTTCTTCCCCAATTCTGGTGCCTATATCCCAAGAATTCAAACCGATTTTTCCATGACAATTATTAAGCCACGCATTTATCTGCTTTTTCTTATTGACACTGCGCCAACTCGCTCGTGGTTCAGGTCGTAATCCAGAGGTTGTTACATGTTTGGTTCTGCTTTTAACTTAACTTGTAGACCTTCATATCCTTCAGCAGAAACTCTGCCATCGTTTTAATCTACGCCGTTGGTGCCTACGTGGGCCCTACCACTCCACGTCCCTCTGAGATATCCAGAAACCAAGCACCAGACAGGCAACATAACCTTCAGCATTCTCGATCATTGCAACAGGGAAAGGTGTACGGATATAAGTTTGCTCGCTGAGCTGAAAGGTTCATTTTCAGACCTTTCATCAGCATACGAGGTAACATCTTCAGTCAGCCACTGGACGAAGTTTCGGCTGGAGGCTCACTGAAAATATTATCTAGTATGGTATCTAGTAACGTCTGAAAATGAAGCTTCCAGTTCAGCGAGCAAACTTACATGGAGAACCTCAATCTGAGCTACAAATCTTCTCAAAACACGCTCAGAGAAAGGTGTCACTGCATCTACCTATGCTATCCCCGATTACAACAACATTTCTCTTCTCTTCCCCTTCTTGACTGGCTCGCTGTATCCATATTGCAGCAGTCAGGCAGCTCATTCTCCTGTCCACACATGCAGAAAACCTCATAAACAAGATTAGGTGCTCAGGCTTCCGCAACGCTACCCTGGATCCCTCTTCCTTCCTGATTCACAGCCACTCCCTCCATTTCGCTAAATTTCTGTTGGTTAGTCTAAGGAGTGTGACTGCCTCCTGTCACCAACATCAAGATCTCTCTTTTTCCTGATGTTTCGCAATTTCTGAAGGTCAGACTCCAGCCCAACGACTCTGAGCCAGATTTCATCCAGCAACCAACACTCACCACAGATATGTTAACTGGGAACTACACTGGGGTCCACCAGCTCCCACATCTTAAAGAAGCAACGCATCACCTGATCCTCCATTCCTATTTTATTTAATTAGTTTTGTATTTGATTGTTTTTACATTTTCAATTGTTTTTGTATCACCGCCTATTCAAGTTGTAACGAATAAATTAACAATATTCAGTTAACACAGAAGCAAATTTAACAGACCTTCTATTAGCCACTCAAATCTCAGTCCGACATTGTCAAACCTGCTAAGTATTTTCTGAAAGATTCTGACAGACTTGTCACGCAGGACCTCCACATGACTAAGTCATGCAGATTCATCCCTATTTTACCATGCACCTTCAAGGTATCTGAAATCTCAATGTTAATAATGGATTCAATACCCTAATAATGACCGATGACAGGGTAACCAACCTAGAATTATTTGTTTTTTTTCCTTCTTTACTTACTCAGAGATTTTGCATTACCCATCTTCCAGTTCTTTGAGATTCTCCCAGGTGAGGTATTCCTGAAAATTCACGAAAACCTCTACAATCTCCTCCGATATATCCTTCAGAACTTTGTGTTGTCACCCTTCCAGTTTTTATAATTTACCCATTTTTGAACATTCCAGCTTCCCCAGCACCTTCTTCTCAGTGCAGATCACCACACTCATCTCGAGCCTTGACTCTGTTGAGACTCTGAAATAAAACTGGTGTCTTCCATTCTGAAGACTGATGCAAAGAACCTACCCAGTTCATCCACGAATTGTTTGTTCTCCGTTTCTCCATAGACAGCCTCATGTTCTAGCCATCCAATATTCACTTTTGCCCTCTTCCTTTTATAGAAGTTAACCAAACTCCTGCAATCTCCTTTTCTATCGTGAAGTACCTTACATATTTCATATTTTCCATCTTATTGCTTTTTAATTGCCATCTGCTGCTTTGTAAAACGTTCCCAATCTTACGCAGACCGAATGAATGTGTTCCACTGAACTGACTGTCGAAAACAAGCATGAAACTAGACGAATCCTATTAACCATCATGGGCTGGCATGGTGACACAGCACTGCTGCCTCACAGCGCCATGGACCTGCTTGGATTTCCATTCCCAGGTGCCTGGCTGTGTGGAGTTCGTGCTTTCTTCCCGTGCCTGCATTCGAAGCATTAACTCATTTACTCTCTCCACAGTATGTCTTTGTATGTGTTTCAGGTTTCGGCCATTTGCAGTATTATTGCTTTTCGTCGATGGAGAAATGCGGCAAATGCCACTCGTTTGTTGTAAAAGTGGTCCTGATGCACAGGCTGGCTTGGGCGTTTGGGAATCTTGCCCAGCCACTTACGTGAGTGCAGTGTCCATCGTCTCCCACTTCATCTCTCTCAGTCCCTCAGTCAATTCATCACTGCATGCAGCCTTGTATTGTGCAACTCATAGGTATCCACATAACCCATCGCCTATCGCTGGATACTCCTTACTTCGGGCTGTGCACGCAAAGTCACTGGTCACTTTCTGACACACTAGTGATGCTGGATAAAGATCCTGCCATTGAAATGAACAGAATAGCTAAAATCTCATTGAACAGCAAAGCAGTGGAAACGGGCTGAATGACATCCCTGGTCTGATATTTTCTGGTCTTATGGATTAAATTCTGTTTTTTGCCTTTTCCATCTGCAATTCAATATTTAATAGATATATCTTGTCAAACAGTTTTCGTGGAGTTGACATAATCAGATCTTGTCCTCATTAAATGATTCAATAAATCTTCTTTCATGGTTTTGAGGTCACATTTAATTGATATTATCAAATCTAACCATTGAAAAAAGAGGTCTTGGCAGAGTTATCCTTAAAATATATATGGATTTTGGAGAGACTCGAATATGTCACATTGCAGTGAAGTTATGTACAGGAGAGTGGTGCAGTTATATATATGGTCAAAATGCTGGTCGACGAGGTAGTGCTTCCGATATGTGGATCAATGGGCCGGTAGCCCCGACACAAGACGGACGAGATGCCCCAGAACTGGTGCCAATCTCCTGGCAGGTAGGTTTGATATTGCCACTCAGGAAGGTTTAAACTAGTGTGGTGGAGGAATGGGAACCAGACAAAAAAGGCCCACAAGGGCTGTGACTGAGGAAGAGTCAGAAACTAACACCAGTCCAAATAATACCAACAATAAACAGGCAGAGGTTACTAATCGAAATGGTACTGACAGTCTGAAGTGTGCTTTTTTAAATGTAAGCTTCACGAGAATTGTCCCAGCAACGAAAAGCTATACATATGAGGAATTTCAGGGTTTTGGGTTTGATGGATATTAGAAGAATTTGGGCGGATCTAATTGAAACTTGCAGAATCCTGAATGACCTGAACAGAGTAGATGTTGGGATGATGTTTACATTCAGAGGATAGACTAGGGTGAGAGGGCACATCCTTAGAGAAAAGGGAGTCCTTTAATTATGCCCTCTCGTACAAGCTGACGTCATTATCCGAGGAAAAAAGTCATTCAACGTGTGCCTTGTCTAATCCTCTGATCATCTTGTATGTCTCTATCAAATGCCCCCTTAGCCTTCTTCTTTCCAATGAGAACAGACCCAAGTCTCTCAACCTTTCCTCATAAGACCTTCCCTCCAGAACAGGTAATATCCTAATAAATCTCCTCTACACCTTTCCGATGCTTCCACATTCTTCCTGTAATGTGGCGACCGGAAATGTACACAGTATTCCAAGTGTGGCCTCACCAGTGTTCTGTATAGTTGCAGCATGATATTGCTGTTCCGCAACTCAATCACTGTACAATTGAAACCTAACACACCGTATGCCTTCTTAACAGCACTATCCACCTGGGTGGCAGAGATCTATGCACATGGACTCCATGATCCCTCTGCATATCCACACTACCAAGAATCTTCCCATTGACCCAGTACTCTGCCTTCCTGATATTCTCCCCAAAGTGTATCACCTCACATTTAGCTGCGATGAACTCCGTTTGCCACCTCTCAGCTCAATTCTGCAGTTTATTCAAGTCCCCCTGCAACCTGTAACATTCTTCCACACTGACCACTACTCCACCGACTTTAGTGTCGTCTGAAAATTTACTAATCTATCCACCTGTGTCTGTGCCAAAGTCATTTATGAATATGACAAACAGCAGTGATCCCAAAACAGGTCCTTGTAGCACACTACTAGTAACTGGACTCCGGACTGAATATTTTCCATCCAGCACCACTCGCTGTGGTCCTTAGTGGCTTTTCAGGCTTGGATATCATGAGCATCGCGCATCCAAAATGCGTTTTGAAGTATTCAATGTGATTAATATCCCATCCTAGCTGCACTTGGTGCTCCTTGTGAGGAATTCTGCTTGTCTATTAAACCGGGTTGAACTGAATTTCTGGGCATGATATGTAAATTTTGGAAAGTGGAATCCATGTCTTCAGTGACATTCAAATATTTCTTTCCTTATAAATTATAACGATCAAGTTACTATTTACAAATTACTCACTGATATGCGAGGAGGAACCAGACTGTACTCAAACTCAAAAATCCTTTTTGGCCTGCACATATTCACATCTCCGTAACCTCCCCGCTCACCTATCCTGACCAGTACCCCCATTATGAAATCCAAGTCTCGTCCTAAGCCTCATTGCAGCTCCTGAATAAATCATAATTTGTGCATTTGTTAAATCGGGATTAAACTATTTCAAGTCGCGTCTAACCATGTGTTCATTATGAAATAATTGCAATTGAGATGTTGAACTTGTCCTCTGCACAGAATCTGAAAGATGAGAAGACTGTTTATGGTGCTCAAGTCATTGACTCATTATCTGGAGCCACAGAATAACAATCGGTTGATAGCTCATGAAAGAAATCGCTGGAATTTAAAAGCAACCATTATTGTTTGTTATAGGAAACCCTATTGCTTTCCTCATGTTCTTCAAAGAAGGCAATGGGCCATCCTTCCCTGGTCAGGTCTCCATGTGACTGCAAACCCAGCGCAATGTGTTTTATTCTTTGCTGTCCTGAGGAACAGTTGAAACATCCACTCACTTCAAGATAGGCATAATATACTGGCCTGACCAGGGCTGCACACGGCCTTGAAAGAAGAACAAAAGGAAAGATAGCTCCTTTCTTCTGCATGTTTCTGTATTCTGACAGCTCATCTCCTTTCAGGTAGGCGACCATTCCCTCTTATTGGCGAATTCTACCTCATTGAAGTTCTTACCGAGAGTGATGTTCGTCTCCATAGGTAGCTCTTGTAATGGTATTATTGAGGCTGACATACAGATGTAAGGAACTTGCAAATTCCACGTCAGCAGTAGTGCACAGAGAAGGAATGGTGTTTTAAGCCGTAAGAAAGAAACGGAGAGAGCTGGGGAGGGGAGGGGGCGGCAAGAATTGTTATAATCAACCTTGAGAGTGTTGTTGATACAGTATTTGGGGTATTGTGTACAAATTTTATCTCCTTTACAAGGAATGACCTCCTTTCCACAGACAGAGTGCAAACGAGTATCAACAGACGAATCCCTGAGATGATCCTACCATGAGGACGGAGTGAAGATTAATTTGGAGCGCTGTGGGAGAATTAGATTTCATTGCACTGACTCTTGGGGGGGCGGGGGGGGAGGTTAACATTCGTTATATACAGGAATCGAAAAGGTGATAAATTCAATTGTATTTTTTAAATCGGTTTACATGATTCTCAATAGTTTAAGTGGCATCCACCACAACTCCCCATGTCGGTTGAGAGAGAGAGAGAGAGAGAGGGCCAGTCTTTGATTAAACTCTCCCCACATTAATACAGTTCAGTTGGTGTATGATCCTGCACATGTTATTTACAATCCAACAGCAGCCACATTACCTTCATTCTAAAACAGTTAACTATTCCCCCCAGTTTCTTCCCTCCCCACAGAACATGGGTCTGTCTTCTGGGAGATGGAAGATGTGTCCTTGAGACTTGACACAAAACATTTGGCATAACTCCTCACTGCAGCAAACCATGTTAAATTATCATGTGTTGAATAAACGATAGAGCCACGATTAGCATCATGGATTCAGCTATCAGTGCAGTCTCTGCTCCATTGGTTTGAACTGTTGGAGCATCAATGACTTCCTCTTGTTCCTGTGTCAGATCTCTAGTGTCTGAATACGCTCTTCCTGGTCCCCTTGGAACCGGTTGAGATGCCTGTTTGAGCTCCGCCTGTTCCTGATTCACAGTTCGATGCATTAACCACGTTCCTTCTCTTCCTGAGTAACAGTCAAGGGCTTTCAAAGTGCAGTCACTGTTCCTGTTCAGTAGTTTCGATGGGTTAAATACTTTTCACATATCCGTGTGCAACTAGCTTGAAATGCTGAATGAGCTCCAATTTTAACTGTGGAAATGTGCAGGGTCTGGCAGTGCTGTTTCATGAATGTTACCAATATTTTAACAGCATAAACCTGAATGTGTCCAGGTTTTGCTGCACATGGACAGATTGCTTCAGGAACTGAGGGGATCAGATTGTTCTGAACATTGTGTGATCTTCAGTGACCATCTTCAATTCTGATCTTATGTTGGGGCAAAAACATTGATGAAGCAGCCAAAGATGCTTCTGCTGAGGTAGCTACGCTAATGATCTCCAGCAGGGATGTCCTCGGGCTGAAAAGGTTGATGCCCACCAACCACGAACATCATCCTTTGGGCGCTGGATGACGACAAACAGTGGAGGGATTGCGCCTGATTCCGATTAAATTTAATTTTGTCAGCGTTCCTTCATACCATCCTGGTCAATTTTTGCCTTGATATCACGGTTTGTCACTCTTCCCTGAGACCCTGTATTCACCTCCTTTGAATATATCAATAGTTATGGTATATGTTTGGTCGCGTTTTCTTCCCACAGAGGGTAGTGATTATCAGGAATTATCTGGTTGAGAGAGCTCGGAGAGTTCTACCAGGAAATGTATTTAAGGAGGAGATCTATGGATTTTTTTTTTTGCCCTGTTATGGAGTTGCAGGGTGTGAAGAATTGAGAATTAAGGCGAAGTTGGTCTCAACTGTAGATCATCCATGATCTTATACGATTGCACGGCATGGTATACCGTCCGAATTACCTTATTCAGTTCCTTGTGTTCTCATATTCTGTAATTAGAAAGTTAATGGTTGCAATATTCGTGAAAGTTCTATTACTGAATGTTGGAGTCCGAGATCAAAACATTTTGTGAATCATCTCTGGGTAATATATGGGGGCTGTGTTCGCAGTGAATCTGTGTCTGTAACATGATCAACGAATGAATCACCAGTTGCAGAGAGGAGACACACTCTGCAAAGAGACGAGAAGCATCTTTTGAACCGAGTCTGGATTTGAAACCACATTTCCCAATCCACAAAAGGCCATGTATTGCAGTCTTGCGGGACTGAATGATATCCTGTGTTACTGAATACCAGGTATTTTGAGGAAGTGGCCATCATCTGCTCCTGTGAAGGCGCTTTGAGAGGCTCAACAAAACAGAGTAACAATTGATGAGGAACAGGAGTGGGTCATTAGCTACTTTCTCACTGTTCTACCAGGCACGACGATCGTGACTGATCTGGCTGTGGTCTCAGCAGGACGTTTCTGTAGTCATAAGCTGTCCTTCATTCAATTGCCTGCCAAATATTTAAAAGACACAATATTGAATAAATGCAAACACCCAGGTACCACAAAGTTCTGGAGAAGGGAATTCCCATAGGAACAGCCGTTTCAGAATTTTTCATTCGTGTTCCCACCAGTGTAGCTGGGTCCTTGATACCTTTTACAGCCCACACCTCTACTGGTTACAACAAATTTCAAAGTTTAGTGAGAAGGCCAATGATATAAGTGCCAGCTTTGGTCATTTTCACAGAGAATGTGAGATACACAAAAACACGCACACACGTCATTAGAGAAAATAGAAAAAACAACAGCTTTCGAGAGTTTTATATTCGTTGCACTCATAACAAATGAAAAAAGGAAAGAGTGTCACAAGTGTTATTCTGTAATGTGAAGTTATTCTGCTCAGAAAAATTGCTGGCAATGTAATTTTTTTAACCCAGAACAATTGGAATCAGCCGAATTCCCTTTGCTTCATATAGAGCAAATTTGACAATTAATCTTTCATGTGGAATCTTCACGAGTGGTGAAGATAATTCAGGGTTTTTCTGTTGTTAGGCGGAACAAAGTATGAGAGAAAGAGAGCAATAGGCTGCTACTTCTCAGGGAGGTAACATTTTTCTCTGTGTGTGTGTTGAAACGTGCAATAATGTCCACTGAACAACAAAATGAGCCATGTGCGCTCTTTGTGAACATTCTCTGGAATGGATGATAATAGACCTTACGCAGATGTATCATTGCTGTTGTACTACACAATACCTTTCATTGGCAAAAGGAATCCTGCTTTAAAATTTGTTGACATGTTTTCACGCGTCTGTTTAATGCTTAAACATCGTTTGATATATTCCTAATATCTGAGTTAAATTCAATAAATCTTATTCTTAAACTTTATTCCATAATTCTAGTCTCGCTGACAAGAGAAAATATGTATCCAGCTTATTATTCTCAAAATCGTGCATGCTTCAAAAAGATTTATTATCTGCGACCTAAACAGATAATGCTTCTTCTTTCCAGGAACGTGTAAACAGAATCTGCAAAAACGATTATATCTTTTCTTTAGTTTATGGAATCACAATTGCACATAATGTGTCAGATGTGCTCTGAGCAATGAATTTCTACAGATACAGAGTCGAAAACACTGATGCCAGAAGTGCACAGCAGGTTAGGCAGCATACAAGGAGCAGTTGAGTCGACGTTTCGTTCACGTTCCTGATGAAGGAGTTATGCCAGAATCGTCGACTCTCCTGCTCGTCGGATGCTACCTGACCTGCTGGGCTCTTGCAGTGGCACACTTTTCGATTCCGATCTCGAGCATATGCAGTCTCCCGATCCAGATACATTAAAAGATTCGCCTAATTAATCCTGATATCCATTGCCGTAAACAACTTCATTCTCTTTATCTTCCAAATCACTTGTTGTATCTGCAGACTAACTACATATGATTCATGAGCCAGGAATATACAAAACATCTGTATCACAGAATTATGCAATCTCTCTCCATTTAAATTGTTTACAAATGTGTTATTCATCCTGCCACAATAGAACAGCTCATGATCTTTCTGTCGATGGTTTGCTCAGTAACTGCATTTGTCGGGAATCACAATGCAGATTCGCTAACTGTATTTTACGACATATTGAGTGACCATTTTGGAGGAAGAGCTAATTGAGCTTCAATTCATTCCGTCGCTTCGTCCTGAACTTTGACACAGATTATTGATCATTGATGACACCACAGTGATCTGAGGCACGACACAAGTTACAGCTTTGTAACCTGAAAATTAAAATTTATCTCTGCTCTCTATTTCTTGTTAGTGACAGCTTCCTATGTAGTAGCTTTGGCTGGGTTGACTGGCCACCTCCTTTCTTGTGTAATGTACTCAAAGAACCAAATTACTTCATTCGACATTTCTATGTAACTCCTTCAAGTGGCGGAAGGTTCTCCTCCTGTCTCATGGTAACGATCCTGGCTGATTGAATGGGGTGGACCATGACCTCTGTAACACTCTGGAGGGTGGATTGAGGGTAAAAACGCATGGTGGAGTCGCAGCAGTTCGCCATTCCGTTGCACCATTCAGAATGTTCATGGAAAATCCGAGTGTGTCTGACCATCCGTCTCCTGTCTGTTCCCAATTAACGTTGACTCTCCTGCCCAGCAAATATCAGTCGAACTCAGCCGTGAGTATTTTCACGAACCGAGTCTACACTGCTCTCTGAGGATGAGGACATCACAGACAGCACAACACTAAAGTGAAAGGGACATCCTTCATTCATTGTGGGACCCGTTACCTTAAGACTGTGTTGACTGATTATCAAATCGTCACATCGTTTCAGATATAAAGACACAATAATTAAGAATAAATATAAACCATTCAGTCCTCCAAACCTAGCCCATGTTACCCCTGACTCTTTCCAATCAAATACGTGTCCAGTTAGCCCCCCTCCTAACCAGGGAAGAGAATATCAGATATTTTGACAACACGCGGGATTAAAAAAAACAATAATTCGACGATTCGGCCCATCGAGTCTGAAATGCCATTTCAAAATATCTCAGAGGTTTCTCAACATAAATCTCCTGACTTCTCGCTGTAATGCTTGAGAGCCTTATTTGTCAAAAGATTACTTACCCCCGTCTTAAAGACACGAGTGGCTGTGTCTGTGTGTCTGTGAACGTGCGTGTGTGCATTTGTTCATCTCTTTGTGCGTCTGTGTACTTGTGTGTCTCCTTTTGTCCATCTGGTGTATAAGCCTGTGTGTTTCGTGGTGTCGGGGTGGAGTGGGGGAAACGTACTCAGTGGCTCAGAATACAGTTACATTTATACTAATCAAGCTGTGAATGTTATTGTTGTTGTCCTGTATTGCTGGACATTTCTTCAGATCAGCGAGGTGGCCCTCCCAGAATGTTTTGGCTAAGCCTGTCATTAACACGAAACAGACCATGGCCCTCAGATTTTACAAAGCCGGTTTGAGTGGAGCTCACCAATAGAAAATGAAGCAAACATTGGTAAGTTACATATCTAAATCAAAAATGTTGCTCAAATTTTGTGCATATTATGCTCTGGAAACTAGATGTGCAAGAACGAGGGTAACGTAATAATAATGGATGATCTCAAGTTGCAAGTAAACTGCGTTAATGAAGTGACTGCTCATGCTGTGAAAACTAATTTCGATCAGTGTTAATTGAGGCAGGCTGACCGGTATGTTGTAATCAAACCAGAGAGCAGGTTATTTCCCATTTCATGTTATGTTGTCAGAAGAGCTGATTAATAACCTTGTCATGAAACAGGTTTTGAGAAATAGTGACAAAAGACTCTTGCATTTTACACAGTATCTTCATACAATATAGAATTCATGAACAGTACGGTCAAACATCATGGAAGCCCAGAGGCTTGAGGGTCAAGTAAGTTGCAGAGAATAGGGAAAGTACAATATACAATGTCGTGGTAGACCAGCAATAGTTGTTACCTCTAGAAATATTGCAACGTCTGACGGCTTCATATATTTCTCTCAGGTGCAAACAGCAACGACAAGGGAGATGACTGAACGATGGTTAACATCAAAACTTAAAGATTGGATTAAATCAAAGGAAGTAGCTTCAAAAAGATTCCAGTTCAGAATGAAACCTGCGAATTCTGAGAAATTTACAAGACTGAAACGGAGGGCCTTAGAACTGGCAATGACATGACGAAGAGGACACAAAAGAATAGGAAACACAAAGACTGACAAATTTACCATCTATTTTTGAAAAAAACATACAGGCAATGTCAATTGTGAAAGAAAAGCTGTGAGGGCAGGGAAAATTATTGTGGATAACGGAGAAATGGCGGAGTAACTAACCAGTTACCTTGGGTCTGTCTTCATTGACGAAGATCCAGAACATCTCCCAGAAATACCAAGGACAAGATGTACTTCATATCCAAATGTCAGGAAAACATAACAATAGATGTATTAATTGTACTGTTGCTGACTGTGTTTTATATTTCCTGAACTGTCTGCAGAGGCCGGAAGTAATTATGGATAATTGGAATTTAGTGTCATGAAGTTAAAGGCATGTTCTGAATCTGTGAGGGAGAGTGAAAGCTGAGAGTTTGCAGACACCTGTCATGTGACCGACTAGCAGTCTGAGATTGTACTGGAAAATCGAAATTATGTTACATTTGACTGTTGAACATTACCTCAGCTTTTTTGCTATTTTTTCACAACAGCTGGAATTTAACCAATCAGTTTAAAATATGCCAAGAGTATACTAAAACCCAAACGAATTTGAGTTTTGTTTTTTCACAAACTTGAACCATTGAGGCGATCCAACATTTGAGATATAAAGAAGTTAGCAATTTCAGAGCCAGAGCGAGAAACGAACTGTCATCTTCATAGTGACTATCGGAAAATAATACCTTCTAACAAAGGTAACTTCCTGATTTGAAACATCTTTGCAGAAAAAGATTGGAAGGTGACCCCGCGAGATGTCAGCCAGAGGAATACAGACACCGGAGATGACAACTTCTGTCCGGTTTTGAAAATTAAATGCACATCATTTTAATAGGGGATTTTATTGCTGCAATATTGTTGGAGGGTAGATGACAAACCTTTAAGAGAAAGCAGGCTTACAGTTGTAAACAGCTTTCCTGGCTACCGTATAACACTCAAGCGCCCTAACTGAGCCTGACATCTCATCCTAACATAAGCCTTCTTCTTCCTCTTGACCAGAGATTTCACTTCCTTTGTAAACCACGGCTCCCATGCTGTACAGCTTTCTCCCTGCCTGACAGGTCCATACTTATCTCGGACACACAGTAGCTTTTCCTCGAATATGCACCACATTTCTAATGTGCCTATCCCCTGCAGTTTCCTTCCCCATCCTATGCTTCCTAAAGCTTGCCTAATCATATCATAATTGCCTTTCCCCCAGCTGTAACTCTGGCCCAGTGGTATGCAACTATCACTTTCTATCACTAAAGTAAATATAACAGAATTTGTTATCGCTTTCACCAAAATGCTCACCTACATCAAAGTCAAACACCTGGCTGGTTCAATCCCCAGTACCAAATCTAATGTGGTTTAGCCCCTTGTTGGCCTGTCTCCATACTGTGTCAGGAATTCCTCCTGCACACACTGGACAAAAACAGGCCCATCTCTAATACTCGTACTATAGTGTTCGCAGTCAATATTTAGAAAGTTGTAATCCCCCATGACAACTACCTTGTCTCTCTCACTTCTGTCGAGAATCATCTTTGCTGTCCTTTTCTCTACATCTCAGGAACGATTCAGAAGCCTATAGAAAACGCCCAGCAGGGTTACCTCTCCTTTCCTGTTTCTAACCTCAGCCCGTACTATCTCAGTTGACGAGTCCCCAAACATCCTTTCTGCAACTGTAATACTGTTCTTGACCAACAATGCCACACCTCCCACCCTTTTACCATCTTCTCTGTTCTTACTGAAATGTCTAAATCTTGGAACCTGCAGCAAGCATTCCTGTCCCTGCTCTAACCATGTCTCCGAAATGGCCATAACATCGACGTCCCAGGTACCACCCATGCTGCAAGTTCACAAACCTTATTCCGGACGCTCCTGGTGTTGAAGTAGACTTTTTCAAACCAACTTTTTGCTTGCCAGTGCTATCTTACGTCCCTGAAATTCGATTTTGGACCTCCATACTCTCAAACCTTTCTATACTCAAAATACAATTTTGGTTCCCATTCCGCCGCTGGACTAGATTAAACCCACACCAATAGCCTTAGCAAATTTCTCCCCCAGTATATTGGTACCTCTCTGATTCAGATAAAGACCATCCTGCTTGTTGAGGTGCCACGTACCCCAGAACGAGCCCCAATTAGCCAAGAAACCAAAACCCTCCCTCCTGCACCATTCCTGTAGTCACGTGTTCAACTCCTCTCTCTCTCGCTATTCCTCGCCTCATTAGCACGTGGCACGGGCAACAAACCAGAGACAACAACTCTGTTCGTCCTAGCTCTGAAATTCTATCCTAGCTTCCTGAATTTCTGCCTTAAATCCCCATTTCTCTTCCTACCCATGTCATTGGTGCTTATGTGGACCACGACTTGGGGCTGCTCCCGCTCCGTCTTAAAGATCCCGAAAACACGATCAGAGATATGACGAACCCTGGCACCTGGGAGGCAACACACCAACCGTGAGTCTCTCCCCTCCCCACAGAACCTCTTATCTTTGCCCCGAACTATGGAGTCCACAATGACTACTGCTCTGCTTATCTTCCCCTTGCCCTTCTGAGCAGCAGGGACAGAATCTGTGCCAGAGCCCTGTGCCCCACTGCTTTCTCCTTGTAAGTCCCCCCCCTCCAAAAAAGTATCCAAAATTGGATACTTATTGTTGAGCAGAATGGCCATAAGGCATCCCTGCACTGCCTGAATGTTCCCTTTCTGTCCCCTGAATGTAACCCATTTGCCTTTTTCTTGTACCTTCGGAGTGAGTACCTCCCTGTAACTCCTCACAATAATCCCCTCTTCCTTCCGAATGATCCGAAGTTCGTCCAGCTGCAGCTCCAGTTCCCGAACGCAGTTTTCGAGGAGCTGGAGTTGGGTGCAATTCCCGCAGACGTCGTCAGCAGGGACACTTGTGGTGACCCTTACCTCCCACATGCAGCTGCTGAGCCACCATGAAACTGTTGTACAGTGGTAGTGAGACAGTATTTGGCGTATTGTGTGCAGTGTTGGTATCCCAATCTAAGGAAGAATATTGTTTTCACAGAGTAAGTGCAATAAACATTCACCAGAGTAATCCCTCAGAAAGTAAAATTATCTGATAAGGGGAGTAGATAAGTGCATTTAAGTTTTCTCACAAATTGGCCAGGTGGTTGGAAGTGAGGAGGAAGGTCTTCAGTTACAGGAAGTTATAAATGAAACGGTCAAATGGGCAGATCAATGGCAGATGGAACGTAACCCTGATAAATATGGAGTGATGCACTTGTGAAGAAGGAACCAGAAGGGGAGAACGCCATGAATGGCAGCAACTAGGAATCACAGAGCATGCTTGTTCACTGATCCATGAATGCCACTGGGCACGATAATAGATGGCTAACGGAGGATTCTAGACATGCCTTTCATCATTGAGGTATCACTTGTAAGAGCTACGAAGCACTTCGATTAGGTCAAGCTGAAATCTCATGTGGAGTTCGGTGTGCCACTTTACAGGAACGATGTGATTGCACTGGAGTATGTGCAGAGGTGATTCACCAGGAAAATCCCAGCGATGGAACATATCAGCTGTAGAGAGAGGTTAAATAAGATCGGCTGTTTGCTTTGCAGCAGATACAGTTGAGTTCAGAAATATACGATTAACAGGACCATGGACAGGGTGGATGGACAGCAAGTGTTCGTTTTCGTCAAAGGATCAAGGTAAAAGTGAAGGGCTTGAGGTTTAGAGAGGATTTGGGAATTGTTTTACTCCCAGCGGGTGTTGGGGTCTCGAATATACGTCCTGAGAGTGGAATTGTCACGTTAACCTCAACTGTTGAAACGTCCCTGGGCGAGCACCTGAAGTGTCATAACATTTATGACTACGGGCCTGGCGAAGAAAAGTGGGATTAATGTAGATCGTTGTTGTATTTCTGATAATATAGAGCCTAAGCTTCTGTGCGAAAATTTGTGGGAATGATACTAATATATGGACATTTCTTAATATGGGAGAGTTGGCAGGAAACAGAGAGCAAAAATAAAACCATGTGTTTTTGGAGGGGAAGGTGCCCGGGAGATTGCCAGGGTCAGTGCTTCGGCCACAGCTATTCATAATGCACATCAAACATTTGTTGAGGAAATGAAATGCAACAGTACCCAGCCTGCTGAGAGCACTAAATGACGACGGATTATGACGACGGAACTGACCCTTTGACTTGTCCAGACTTGTCCTACCTGCCTCTCTCCTTTTCCACCTATGCACTCCACCCCCTCCTATCTGACCTATCAACTTCATCCCCTCCCCCACTCACCCATTGTACTCTATGCTACTTTGTCAGCACCCCCACCCTCCTCTAGCTTATCTCTCCACCCTTCAGGCTCACTGCCTTCATTCCTGATGAAAGGCTTTTGCCGGAAATGTCGATTTCGCTGCTCCTTGGATGCTGCTTGAACTGCTGTGCTCTTCCAGCACCACCGATCCAGACCCTGGTTTGCAGCATCTGCAGTCATTGTTTTTACCACACTGAATACTTTATTCACACATGGAGAAAGAGAGGACTGCAGATAATGGAGAACATAGTCGAAGAGTGTGGTGCTGAAAATGCACATCTGAATATGCAGCATTGGAGGAACAGTAAAATTGAGGTTTAGGGTATCAGCCATTCGTCAGGAATGAGGCTCGCACTCCGCCAAGGACATACAGGTCCTGGTCCTCCTCAGTCCCAAACCACACGACGCCTGGAGGAAGAATAGCTCATCTTCCACCTTGGGACTCTACAAAGGGTCAGTGTGGATTTCATCAGTTTCCTCATTTCTCCTACCCGACCATATCACAGTTCCAAATATCCAACTCGAAACCACCCTCTTGACCTGACCAAGATGTCCATTTTCCTTTCCACCAACTCTTCCACCCTCCTCTCCGAACTATCAATTTCACCCCTGCCTTCACCTTCCTAAAACATTACTAGCTCCATTTCCCTGGCCCCAACCCCCTCCCATCTTTTTCTCAGGCACGTGGCCCAAAAGCCAAACTTCTGATGAAGGGATAATGCCGAAAACGTGGATTCTCCTGCTCCTCAGATGCTGCATGACCGTTTGTGCTTTTCCAACACCACACTATTCGACAGTGTACCTAGATGCACAAAGTGTGCAGCTATAACATTGAAAAGGTTCTTATATGCCAGTAATTAAAAACAATATTGCAGCAACAGGAAGCAATTAACTGTTTTTTTTTCCACTTTTACAGAAAGGGCTTTTTACTGGAAACTTTGATTTCGTTATTTTTTCCACATTGCACCAAGATTCTGTACCTATGGGGGTGGATACATTTGTACTTAAGATTGTGTCACATGTGGCGACTTGTAAACGTTTCGCTGTCCTCGTGTAAGTACACGTGACAATAAGCTTAATAAACCTCATTCATACCCTGTGGTTCCACGCATAGAAGGCTCTTTTATTTTCAAGGGGCCCGAGTGTCACTACTTTTTTTTGCCCTTAACATATTTTCAAAATGTTTTTCCATTCTTCATTGCCTGATCAGACAAGTCTATTTCACGCTGACTTTTTGCCCCCCTAATTTCCCTGCTAAGTGTACTCCTGCACTCCGTATGCTCAAGGGATTCACTTGATCCCAGTTGCCAGTCGCTAGCATATACTTTCCTCTTTTTCCTTGAGCAGTGCCTCAACATCTCCAGTCAAGTTCAATTCCCTACTGATACTAGCACTGCCCTTCACGGTAACAGAAATATTCTGTACATGACCTTCCATTCTGTTACTTTTGAAAGACTCCCATTTACCAAATGTACCTCAACCTGCGAACAATTTTCCCCAAACTTCTTTTAAATGTTCCTGCCTGATGCCATCAAACTTAGCCTTTCCTTAAAATTTATTTTTATCTTTCAACCAGGCCCCTAATTTCCCAGAACAATTTTCAAAACTAATAGAATTACGGTCACTGATCCCAAAGGGCTCCCACTCTAACTTCTCAGTCACTTATCCTGCGTAATTTCCAAAGTGGAAATAAAGGTGAGACATAGATCAGATCACCCATGGTCTTACTGAATGGCAAGGCAGGCTTGAGGGGGCGAATGTCTGCTTGTGTTTGTGTGTCTAAGGTTGTGTGTGTGTGTGCATGTGTGTGTGTGTGTGTGTGTGTGTGTTTGCATGCGTTTGCGTGTATCTGTGTTTCCCAATGTCTGTGTGTGTGCTTTAGTGGATTAATGTGTGTATTTCCGCATCTGCATCTCTGAGCATTTGCGTTTCTGTTGTATTAGGAGTGAATCCATTGAAATGGGTATCAAAATTTCCCTCCTCAATCTCTCACACTCTGTCGCTCCATCGTACGTTCGAAGTGATGTAATAACACCCTCTGCTGACGACCCCATGCCACAACACAAGCAGGAGCTTCATTTCGAAAAGGAAGCAAAGATAGTGATCTCTCAGATTTGAATTGAATTGCTTTGATTTTTGCGAGCACTGTAATGATTGCAGGGAATAGCATGCAATATCCTTGCTTGTTGTGCCGTGTCACGTACATAATTCAGTCAGCAGCATGGTTCGATGGTTAGCGCTGCTGTCTCCCAATGCCAAGGACGCAGGTTCACTTCCACGCTCGGGTGACTGTGTGGCGTTTGCTCACTACGCCCGTGTTTGCACTGGTTTCTTCCGGCCGATCCATTTCGCTGAAAATCCAAAGGTGTGCAAGTGAGAGTGAATTCGCCATGCTAAATTTGTGATAGCGTACAGGGATGTGTCGGTTCCATACATTAGTCGGGGGTAAATATAGCGTAGAGAGTGTAGTGCCGGAAAAACACAGCAGATCAGGCAACTTCCGAGGAGCAGGAGAAATCCTGAAACGTCGATTCTCCTGCACCTCGGACGTTACCTGACCTTCTGTATGTTTCCATCATCACTGTATCGACTCCGATCTCCAACATCTACATTCCAACATTTTTCCAAGTAAATGCAGAGTGACAGGATAGAGAGAAGAGGTCTGGGTAGTCATTATTCAAAGTGTTGGTGTGGACTTGGGCGACATATCCTGGATCCACATTGGAGGCATTTTCTCCCGAGGTACACATGCGTAAACATTCGGTACAGTTTTGAAAGAATAAATTCCAGAGCAACAAGGAAAAGGAAAAAAAGAAACGACTCAATTTACAGTCCTTACACTCCATTCACCGGACCACACCAGGCGCAGTGCCCAGGCCCCACCAGGTCCAGTCTACAGCCCACATCAGTCACAGTCTCCACTCTGAGCAGGGCCCAGTCTGCAGACTGCACCATGTCCATTCTCCTGACCTCACCGAGACCAGTCTCCAGACATCAGAGCCTGAGACTAGAGACCACCCTAGACCCAGTCTCCAGTCTGCAATGGGACCAGACTCCAGACAGCACAGGACCCAGTCTCCACGCCTCACCGCGACTAGTCTACGGACACCACCAACCTGAGACTACAGACAGCCTTGGGCCCAGTCTCCCGTCTGCAATGGGACCAGACTCCAGACCGCACCGGACCCAGTCACCAGACCACACTGGGCCAATCTCCAGATGGCAGCAAGCCTAGTCTCCCGTCCACACTGTGCCCAGTGTCCAGATTGTGCTGGGCTCAGTCGACAGACTGCAGTGGGCTGAATCTCTCGACCCTACCATGCAGTCTCCAGAATGCAACAGGCCTAGATTCTAGGCACACTGGTTCCAGTCTCCAGACCGCACGTGACCCAGTCTCAATACCACGGCAGCTCCCGTTGGGAGACCGCACCAGCCACAGTACCAGGCCGCACTGGGCCAAGTCTCCAGATTGCATTGGACCCAGTCATCAGACAACACCGAACCCTGTCTCCAGGCCTCACAGGTCTCAGTTTCCAAACCGCACTGGGTCCAGTCTGCAGATCGTTCCACTTCGATTTCTTCAGACTGCACCGGACACAGTCTCCAGACCACATAGGGACAGTCTCCAGACGACGCTAGGCCAAGTTCCCAGACTGCGCCAGGCCCATTCTTCAGACTACACCAGGCAGAAACTCCAGACCACTCCGGTCTGAGGCATAAGACCAGACCATGCTGAGTCTCTAGACTTCGCGAGGCTCAGTCTCCAGGCCGCACCCGACCCAGCCTCCAGTCTCACTGGACCCAGCCTCCACAGTGAATCAGGCCTAGTCTCGCAGCCGCATTGCACCTAGTTACCAGATCACACCTGGCACAGTCTCCGTCCCACGCCGGTCCGAGTAGCCAGACAGTACAGGGCTGTCTCCCGACCACATCAGACCCAGTCGACAGACCATCCTGAAACCAGACCCCTGAGTGCACCAGGCTCCATCTCCGGACTGCACTTGGCCCAGTGTCAGGACTGCACCATGCCCAATCTCTGGACCATACTGCGTCCTGTCTCCAGACTACATTGTGCGTCGACCACAATCTCGAAATCTTGCATCCCTGCATCAGCCTCCGGTCTGGGACTCACCTCTTCCTTAACTTTCAGGGTAACTTTATAAAATTAAAATATTGGGAAGCAAACTCCTCCTCGGTTATATTCCCTACAGTGTGCAAACAGCCGTTCGATGCAAACACGTCCACACCAATCCTCCGAGGAGTAACCCACCCAGACCTATTTCCATCTGAGGAATGCACCGAACACTACGTGCAATGTAGCATGGCCAATTCACCTGACCTGCACATTTTTGGACAGTGGAAGGAAACCGGAGCACCCGGAAGGAAAACCACGCAGGCACAGGGCGAACAAACAAACTCCATACAGACAATCATGTGAGATTGGGATCTAAACTGGGACATTGGAATTGTGAGGCAGCAGGTCTAACCCCTGAGCCACCGTGCCACCCTGAAAACCGAATAGAAATAAAAAATACCAATGTGTGGGCGAAGGAGAAGAGTTGTGGCTGGAGCATTCCAAACCTGCCGCCATGTTAAGGACATTTCCCGGCTTTTCTCCTTCTTCAAAAACTAACTTTGGAGACTCAGAGCATTCTTGTCCTATTCCTTGTGATGCTGTCCTTGACATATATTGACGAAGGAGAACACTATACCCATTGCCGACACTTTGGCTGCTATTGGGTTTGTTTCAGGACTCTACAGGAAATCCTCACTCTAATTTTGAAGAGTACATCAAAAAAGCATTGAAAGTTAGAGAAAGTGAATAAAAAATCATCTCACCTCGTCCAAAATGCTTTCAACAGAGTGGCACTGATGTAGAAGTACTTCTGGAGTTTGCATAGCTCCCCGTGCTTTACAGCTATCTAATCCGGGTTTATAGATCAACGCATTGCTGTGGTCTGCACAGCTCCCCGTTTTGGGCAGGTATCTATTCCGGGTCCATAGATCAATGTACTGCGGAGGTCTGCATCGTTCCTGGTTCTAGACAGATATCTACTCCAGGTTTACAGATGAGTGCACTGCTGTAATCTGCATAGCTGCCAATGCTGCATTTTGGGAAAGCAAATCTTAGCAGGACTTATACACTTAATGGTAAGATCCTAGGGAGTGTTGTTGAACAAAGAGACCTTGGAGTACAGGTTCATAGCTCCTGGAAAGTGGAGTCGCAGGTAGATAGGATAGGGAAGAAGGCGTTTGGTATGTTTTCCCTTATTGGTCAGAGTATTGGATACAGGCGTTGGGAGGTCATTTTGCGGCCGTACAGGTCATTGGCTTGGCCACTGTTGGAATATTGCGTGCAATTCTGGTCTCCTTCCTATCGGAAAGATGTTGCGAAACTTGAAAGCGTTCAGAAAAGATTTACAAGGATGTTGCCAGGGTTGGAGGATCTGAGCTAGAGGAAGAGGCTGAACAGGCTGGTGCTGTTTTCCCTGGAGCGTCGGAGGCTGAGGGGTGACCTTAAGGAGGTTTACAAAATTATGAGTGGCATGGATAGGATAAATAAGCAAAGTCTTTTCCCTGTGGTCGGGGAGTCCAGCACTAGAGAGCATAGGTTTAGGGTGAAGGGGCAAGATATTAAAGAGACCTAAGGGACAACTTTTTCACGCAGAGGGTGGTTCGTGTATGGAATGAGCTGCCAGAGGATGTGGTGGAGGCTGGTACAATTACAACATTTAAGAGGCATTTTGATGGGTATATGAATAGGAAGGGTTTGGAGGGATATGGTCCGGGTCCTGGCAGGTAGGAATAGATTGGGTTGGGATATCTGGTCGGCATGGACAGGTTGGACCGAAGTGTCTGCATCCATGCTTTACATCTCTATGACTCTATGACTCTATGTTGGTGAATGCCCACTTTTCTGGCAGCAGCCACAGTCTCTTCACTCAGAAGCAGTTAACCATTCCCATCGTCTTCAGTGATCCATGTAGAAAGAAAGGATGGCCTCTTGGATGAAGGCCGTGCCATTGAAACACATCAAAGCATCGTTCCACACCATGCCTCACCACTCTGTACACCAACCAACCCCATCAAAACATCCCGAGTGCACTGACAGCACAACAAACATCAGGGAGTAGATAATCAGAGAGATGGAGCAACACTTCCGATTTTTGAACGTGTCAGAGTGAACTCTCCATACGATGTTGGTAAGTCCTTATTCTCTCTCCAATTTCGTAATATACAGCCTTTTTGTCTGTAAAATTTCACAGGTTCATGATTGCCCATGTTATATTCCAGCTGCCAAATTGTTGTTCATTACTATCCAGTTAGAGATTCTCTACCTCCTCTGGATAACTGATGTTCCTGTCTATCTTAATTCGAATACATTTTTGCACTTTCGAAAACGTTGACATTGGTTGCAAATAGTTAAGGCCCCAGCATTGGTCACCGTGTCATGTATTCAGTAAATTAATAAAGAATGATTGTTCCCTAATTTATGCCTGCTCATGGCGCAGAAACCCGTCTTCCCCATATTCCTATGTAGCAGCTTGGAACGGCTAATGTTCCTTTCCATTCCTGGGGTAACAGATATGAGACATTAAAAGATCTGTTGCAATTGGCTGTATAGCCTGTTGCAGTGTCAGCGCGGTTGTGAATGATGCTGAACATTTTGGAATCACCAGTGAACAGCCTCCTTCTGACCTTATGGTGGAGGGAAGGCCTTTGATGTTGCAGCTGCTGATTGGGCACAATGCCTCATGGATGCCCAGTTTCCATTTGTTGGCCCTTTAGAAGTTTGTCCTATTTCACAGGTGGTAGTGCTGAAGACATCTCCAAAGGCATCATCTTGGTTCGAGATCGGTTAAAAGAATGAACAGAATTGCATCAAGATGCCTGACTTTAATAAACTAATGGCCCGGTCAGAAGAAAATCTCGGAGTACGGTCTGTTTAAAGCAAGGTTACCAGTTAAATGAATTTAGACAGCCTGGCATAGATTTGTCCAGCAACACAGAGGTCAAATTCTGTGGTCAAAATCAGGTTCACTTCTGTGAGTATGACGATAACTGACTGTTTATTGACCGTGTCAATATGAGGAATAAAGGAATAATAGAGCAGGGAATTGTCAATTAGAAAGCTGAATGAAAGTTCCTCCAACTAAATATGTGTTGTGTTCTCAAAACAGACTGAGTAATTCAAACCATATATTCAGGGAAATTGATATGATTTAATGGTATTAAACAGACATGTCTACAGGGCGACCGATATTGGGAACTGAATATCAAATACATTTTCAAGCATGGAGTGTGAGACAAAATTGAAAAGGAAGTGGGGGAAATAGCTGAAGAAGAAACGACATCTGCATTCTCATTAAGGAGGATCTTGCAAAATTCTGACCCCAACATGCTCCGAAATATTCTGTAACTGATGTTCCCTGGAACATACTATACCTGACTTTATTTGTGAACGGCCGGACAAGAGTGAACTGAGCAAAAGGTAAGATCATGAGTGAAGAGATCCCTCTCCAAGGAGAACGCGAAACTGTTCTGAAATTCCCTCAGGCATAAAGAGGTGAATACTTTTTTCCCAGCGTTTACATTTCTTTATGACAGACGATCGACTATATTTTAAAATAAAAGACAGAAACTGACAACCTCTATTTGTCTTCAACGAACCGGGAGGGAGTCCTCCAGGACAACAATGTTTTCACCCCACATATCAGGAACTGGAAGGAAGTGAGCTGTGCCTGCTCTCGAGTGATTGAGTGTGTGGGAATGTAAGAGAAACCATCTGTCCTTATGTGTGTGTTTCTGTGTGTTTGGGGAATGCAAGTTTCTTGAGTTTATGTCACATGTTTCTCAGTAATGTAGACCGTCTCATTTGTTATTTCAGCTCAATTATTTTAATAAATCTCCGAAAGCAGTGACAGATTTGAAAATCCGACTGCATCCTCCATCATACTGATCACTTTGCCTCCAGGCGGATGGAAAATGTGTTTGTTTTCCTTCCTCACAGTTAACGTAGTGACCATCTACGTCCTGCTTTCTAAAGATTGTGGATTGTCTCCATGTGTCAGACGTTACCTGGGGGCCATGGCAGTGGCGGATCTACTGGTCAAACCTCGACCTTATACTGAGACAAATTCCCATTGTTTATCAAGAGCAGTTTTATTTCCTGAGGGGCAACCCCGTGTGTAATGTCCACGCCATCCTGATTTGTGCAGCCACTGACTGTTCTGTCTGGTTCACCGTTACTTTCACCTTTGATCGGTTTGCGGCCATTTGTTATCAAAAGCTGAAAAGTAAATATTGCAGTGAGAAAGCGGCGGCTGTGGTTCTGGGAGCAGTGACAGCGCTGAGCTGTTTGAAGAACATTTTCTGGTATTTTATGTTCTCAGCTCAGTATCGGCTGGGGAGCATCCTCTGGTTTTGTAATACACCATTTTCTGTTATGTTTTCCTGGGTCTGGGTCACAATCGAATTCCTCCACCACATTGTAACACCGGGAGTCCCATTTCTCCTGATTCTGCTGCTCAATGTTCTCACCGTCAGACACATTTTAGTGACCAGCAGAGCCCGCAGGAGACTCCGGACTCACTCCAATGGGGACGCTCAGTCTGACACAGAAATGAGAAATCGAAAAATATCCATCATTTTACTGTTTGTGATCTCGGCCAATTTCGTCCTTTTTATGGTCAACGTTAATGGTGTTTTGTATTTGGAGCCGGATGCATGATTTTGGGTATCAGTCTGCGTATCTAAATCCCTTTGCACGGGAATTAGGCTTCATGCTGCAGCTCCTCAGTTGCTGTACAAACACCGCAATTTATGCTGTGTCCCAGACTAGGTTTAGACAGCAGCTGAAGAAGGTGCTGAAATACCCCTTTACCCAAATTCATCAATCAATCAAATTAACTCATTAATCAATCCATCCGGGATTTTCTCACTTTAGTTCAGTGTTTCAGACGTGAAGGACCATGCGCTATGGCAACAGACTTACACTAGCGTTCGTTTGTCCAACCGTTTCCCTCGGGATAGTGGTTGTGGTGATGGGGGTGGTGGTGGGTGTCGAGGGAAACTTTTGAATGTTTCTGTAAACTCTGAGGCCAGTCAAAAAAAGCGCCATCCCATTCACTTTAACTATCATTTTAACTTGTAAACAAAAATCATGTTAATTAAAAAGTGTTGAGCAGCAGAGTAAACGATATCACCGTTTGTCTTTGTGTTGAAGAAGCTGAGCTGGAGAGAAACAGAGTCAGGCCCAAGTCATGGTCCTCAGGGAAGGGGAGGGACCCTGGGCCTGAGCTCAGGAGTTGGGTTTCAGTTACTCTGGGTTGTTTTCACCTGTGGGTGCGCCACTCCGACATAGCCTTAGCAGAATTGATCTCTCAAGCCAGTTGGCCCCATCTCCACTCACTCGCCGACATCTCGCTCTCTTGTTTCCTATCCCTCGCTCTCCCTCCTACCTCCACACGCCCTGTCTTGAGAGCGGCTGTAAGAGAGAGAGTGAAAGTGGGAGAGAGGAAGAGTAACAGGGAGAGTTCGATAAGGGGAGAGCGAGAGTAGGAAGGTGATCGTGAGAAAGACAGAGAGAGAGTGGGAAGATAGAGAAAGCAAGCGAGTTAGAGAGAGAGGGATACGGTTGACATTGAGAGAGTAGGATTGGGGTAGAAAGTGAATGTGGCCGAGAGGGAGACTGTTGGATAGAGAGAGTGGAGTAGAGAGAGTGAGAGTGGGTAGAGAAGGAGAGTGGAACGGGAGTGGAGAGAGAGTTTAAGGGTGTTCGAGAAAGAGTGAGAGAGAGCGCGAGGTGGTACGTGGGTGCAAAGAGAGAGTGGGAGTGATTTAGAGAGAAAAAGAAGGAACTAAAATAGAGAGAGAATCGGAGGGGTGTGTAGAGAGAGAATGTGAGAGGCGTATAGCGAGAGATTGGGAGAAGGTCGAGAAATACACACACACAAGGAGCGAGATACAGAGAAAGTGGGTGTTAGAGGGAGCAACAGAGATTGGGAGGCGGTTAGAGCAAAAGGTTGGAATAGGAGAAGAGAGGGGTCGAGTGGGTGAGAGAGAGGGAGAGAGAGGGGAGGGAGAAGGGGATAGAGTATGTAGGGAGACACAGTATGGGTGTACTTTGAGAGACAGTGTGGGAATGGGGTAGAGACAGAATGGGAGAGGAATAGAAAGAGAGATAGGGAGGGGGTGAAGAGAAATAGAGAGAGAGCGCGGGCAGAGAGTGGGAGCGTGGGAGTATGTAGATTGAGAGAATGGCACGGGAAAGGGAGAGAGACAGTCAGAAAGGGAGTGGGGGAGAGAATGAGAGCGTCTGATGAGGGTAGACAGAGAGTAGGAGGGTGGTAGGGAAAGACAGAAAGAGAGAATGGTGGAGTCCGAAGAGAGACCGCGGGAGGGGGATAGAGAGAATGTGTGGGATAGTGCCGAGGGAGAAGAGTGGGACGAGGATGGAGAGGGAGAGACAGATACAGACAGAGGGAAGGATGTAGAGAGGTAGATGGATGAGTCTGGAGGCTGGAGAGAGGTGGAGACAAGAGGGAGAGAGTGGAAGAAGCAGACAGAGGGACAGACAGAGAGAGGGAGTGAGAGGGTAGAGAGACAGTGAAAGGCAGATAGATGGATTGACAGAGAGAGGGGCGAGGGAGAGAGAGTGAGAGAGACAGATACTGGGATGGGGTGGAGTGAGAGACAGACAGAGAGAGAGAACAGAGAGAGACAGAGTGGGAGGAAGTGATGAGGTGGAGAGAGTGTGGGTGGGGAGAAGGAAGGGGAGAGAGAGAGAGGGTGATATAGCAAGACAGAGAGATGGGAGCAGAGTAGAGAGAGAGTGGGGGAGGTGAGTGGAGAGAGAGAGAGAAAGTGGGAGTGGGGGAGATAGAGGGGAGAGAGAAAGAGAGTGTGGGTGAGGGAGAGTGGGAGTTGGGAAGAGAGACAGAATGGGAGGAAGATAGCGAGGGAGGGAGATAGACAGAGAGATTGTGACGGGGAAGAGAGATAGAAAGTGGGCGTGATGTTGAAAGAGACAGTGATCGGAGGTAGACAGAGAGAGTGTGGGAGTACAGACAGAGAGAGTAGAGATGTTGAGAGAGAGGGGGAGAAAAATGTGTGGGCGTAGAGAGAGACAGTGGGACCACGTACAGTGAGAGTAGAAAGCAGTTTGAGACAGAGAATTTGGGAGTGGAGGGAAAGTGGGAGTCGGGAGAGAGACAGAATGGGAGGGGACAGAGAGAGACCGACACAGGGTGGGAGGAGGATAGCGAGAGAGTGGGAGGGTGTTAGAGAGATAGACCGTGGGAGGGGGGTTTGAGAGAGAGAGAGAGAGTGGACAGAGGGAAGAGAGAATAGAGAGTGGGAGGGGGTTGAGAGAAGTTTGAAGGACAGGGAGAGTGGAAGAGGGAGAGTGGTGGAAAGTCGAGAGAGATTTAGAGGGGTTCGAGATAGAGTGTTGAACGGGATAGTGAGAGTGACATGGAGGTGTCAGAGAGGGTGGAGAGAGTGCCTGGCGGGAGTATAGTGAGAGAGAAGGAGGGAGGGTGTGAGAGACAGAGTGAGAGAAAAAGTGGGGTGTAAAGATAGAGAGATAGTGGCAGGAGAGGAGAGCAAGACAGAGTCGGAAGGTGGCAAAGAGAGCGATAGAGAGACAGAGAGTGGGTAGAGAGACAGAGGAAAGAGTTGGGTCAGAGGAGATTGAGAGATTGGGAGATGTGTGTGTGTCAGTATTTACAAGGGAGGCCCCAGGGAGTGCATCAGCATTTACGAGAGGATCCCAGGAAATGAATCGATATTTGCAGGCATCTGCTGGGGTCTGTATCGGAATTTATAAGAGGGGGGGGTCCTTGGGGAATGTGTCAGTATTTACTGTGGGGTCCCAGGGAATGTGTACGTAGTTACGAAGGGTACCAAGGAGTCTGCTGGTGTTTGCAGGTGGGTCCTGGGCAGTACATCAATACTTACAGGGGGACCCAGCCGATGTTTTGGTATATACACGGGTGTGGCCAAGGACTGTCTCAGTATTTACATGGGGGTGTTGGGGTTCCCGTGGAGTATGCTGGTATTCACAGGTGCGTTCCAGGGTGGGTTTCAATATTCGCAGGGGGTTCATAGGTAGTGTGTCGGTATTTCCACAGGAATCCAGGGAAGTGTGTCGGTATTTACAGGGGTGTGTTGGTAGTGTCAATATTGGTAAGGATTATCCTCAGGATCATGTCGTTATTTACATGGGGGTCCTGGGGAGTGTATCAGAATTTATAGGGTGGTCCCAGAGAATGTGCCAGTGTTTGAAGAGGCTTCTTGGGGTGGATGTCGAAATTTACGGAGGGGATCCAGTGGAGGGTATTTACAGGGGTTCACGGGGGCTGCATCGGTATTTACAAGCTTCCCTGGGGGATGTGTCAGTATTTTCAGTAAGCGTCCCACGGACGGATGTTTGTATTTGGAGGGAAGTCCTCTGGGGCCTGTCCGTATTTAAATGGAGAATTAGGGGATTGTGCCAGGATCACTGTCCTCGATTTTGGTTCGCTATTGACAGAAGGTGCTGACGAGTGTGTCAAGATTTACAGGGGGTTTCCTGGAAGTCTGTCATTATTTACAGGGCGGTCCCAGGTCGTGTGTCGGCATTTAGAAGGGTGTTCTAGGAAGTGTGTTGGCATTTACAGGTGTGTCCTGGTTTGTGTGTCAGTATTTAAAAGGAAGGTCCAAAGGAGTGTGTTGATGTTTAATGGAGTGACCAGGGGTGTGTGTAGATATTTATTGGCGTTCACTGAGAGTGTGTCAGTTTTTACAGAGGGCGTGCCAGGAAGCGTGTCGGTATTTATAGCAGTTTCCTGGGGAGTAGTCGGTATTTACAGGTGGGTCCTGGGCCGTGTGTTAATATTTACAGGGTGACCTTGACCAGAGTGTTGGTATTTACATGGGTGTGCCCGGGGTATGACTCAATACTTACACGGGTGAGCATGGAGTCCCACGGAGACTGTCAATATTCACAGGTGGATCCTGGCGCGTGTGTCAGTATTTCTGGGAGGAGGGCGTCGTAGATAGTGTATTGATATTTACACAGGGATCTCGGGGAGTATGTGGGTATCAATAGGGCAGTGCCGTAGAGTGTGTCATTATTTATAAGGGGGTCCTTGGTAGTGTATCATTATTTACAGGGGATTCCCAGGAAGTGTATAATTGTTTACAGGGGGTCCTGGGGAGTGTGTCAGTATTTACAAGGGGATCCTGGTGTGTGTCGGTATTGACAGCGGGTGTCCCAGGGAGGATGTCAGTATTTGCTGGGGAGTCCTGTGGAATGTGTCTGTATTTACAGGGGTTTTCTGGTGAGTGTTTTGCAATTTGGGGTCCAGGGTTTGTAACCGTATTCATACGAAAGTCCCAGTAAGTGTGCCAGTATTTAAAGGCTCGTGCTGGGGGGTTGTGTCGTCATTGACAGGGGGTCCTGAGGAGAGTCTCCAGATTTACAAAGGATTCCCAATGAGTGTGTCATAATTTACAGGGGTGTTCTGGGTAATGTGTCGGCAGTTACAAGTCGTTCCTGGGACATGTGTCATTATTTAAAGGAAATGTACAGGGGAGTGTGTTGGTATTTACAGGGGTTTCCTAAGGAGTCTTTTGGTATTTACAGTGGTGTCATCGGCATTGAGTCGGTACATACAGAAGGTGCAAGGACGTGTGTCAGTATTTACAGGGAGAATCCAGGAAGTGAGTCAGTGTTTACAGAGGGCCCTGGGGAGTGTGTCAGTATTTATAAGGGGGTCCTGATGTGTTTCGGTATTGACAGGGGGTGTCCTATGGAGGATGTCAGTATGCCTGGGAGTCCTGTGGAGTGTGTCTGGATATACAGGGGTTTTCTTGTGAGTGTTTTGTAATTTGGGGTCCAGGGTGTTTAGGGGGTGACCTGGGTGTGTATAGATATCTAAATAGGATCCCTGGGAGTTACAGGTAGCGTACCAGGTAGTGTGTCAGTATTGATAAGGGGATCCTGGGGAGAGTATCAGTAGTTACAGGGTGGTCCAGTGAGTTGGTCGTAGTTTACAGAGGCTTTCAGGGCTGTCTGTTGAAATGAACAGTCAGTTGCCGAGGAGTATGTCGGCACTTAAAAGGGTCATGCCGCAGAGTGTGTTCTTATTTGTAAAGGTGTCCTGGGGAGAATGTCAGTAATTACAGGGAGGTCACGTGGAGTGTGCCGCTATGGGCAGGGGTGTCCTGGGGAATGTGTCAGTATTTACAGGTGCTGTCCCGGGCAGTGTGTTGGCACTTGCAGGGGGATGCTGGAAAGAGTGTCAGTATTTACACGGGGAACTGGGGTATTGTGTTGTTGTTTACAGCCGTTTGCCGGGGAGTTTGTTGATACTAAAAGGTGTGTTCCCCAGGAGTGTGTTGGTAATTCCAGATGATTCGCAAGAATAGGTTTGTATTTACAGAGGGTACTGGGGAGTTTGTCAGTATTTGCTGTGGCTCACATTGTGTGTGACACAACTTACAGGGTGTCCCAGAGAGTGTGTCAATATTAACAGGAGGTTTCTGGACAGTGTGTCGGAATTTATGGGGTGGTCCCGATGATTGTGCCGGTATTTTTAGAGGGATTCGCAGGGAGTGTGTCAGTATTTACAGTGGGCTCTCGGGGTGTTTGTCGGTATTTACAGGGGTGTTCGCCAGGAGTGTGTTGGTTAACGGGGAGTGGGTATGTATTTACAGGGGCACCAGGGAGCACACAATTTGTCAGTATTTGCCGTGGCTCCCAGTGAGTGTGCCAGAATTTGCAGGAGTGTCCCGGGGCGTGTGCCCGTGTTTAAAGAAAGTTCTGAGAAGTGTGTCGCTATTTAAAGGGTGGTCCTAGGATGTGTGTTACTATTGACAGGGGCTCTGACGAGTGGTCAGAGTTTACAGGATGAACCCGGGGAGTGTGTCAGTGTTTAGAGGGAACGTGCTTATGGAGTGTGCCCGCATTTACAGGGTCTGTCACGGGCGAGTGCATCAGTATTTACAGGGATGGTCATGGGAAGGTTGTTGTTGTTTACAGGGGTGGTCCTAAGATTGTGTTGGTATTTACATGTGCGTCATTGTGAACCTGTCGGTATTTACATGTAGGGCCCGCGAAGAGTCTCGATAATTACAGGGGTGGTTCCAGATTGTGTGCCAATATTTAGAAAGTGTGTCGTGGGGAATGTCTCAGTTTTTTTCAGGGGGGTCCCCAGGAGTGTGTTGGTATGTAGATTGGCCGCCTTGGGAGTGTGTCAGTATCTACAGCTGGATCCCAGAGAGATCATCAATATATATAGGTAGGTCATAGGGAGTGTATTGACATTTATAGGGTGTTTCTAGGGAGTTTGTCATTATTTCCAGTGGGGTCCCAGGAGGTGTGTCAGTATTTGCCGGCATGTCCTGGGGAGTGTTTCCATACTTACAGGCATGCCATGGATAGTGATTCAGGGAGGTCCTGGAGAGTGTGTCAGTGTTTACAGTGGTTCCCGGGGAGAGCGTGTCATATTTCCAGGAGGGTCCCCGGGAGGGTGCTGGTATTTTCAGAGGATGTTCCGGGCAGTGGGTCAGTGTTTACATAGGCAGTGCCTGTGAAGTGAGACTGCATTTCTAAGGGTGTGATTGAGGAGTGTTTTGACACTTACAGTGGGGTCCTGGGCAGTGTGTTGGTATTTACAGGAGTGTCCTGGGGAGACTGCTGGTATTTACACTGGCGAATCCGGGGACTATATCGGAAATTATCGTCCTGAGGAGTGTCTCTGTATTTTGAGAAGGATTCCCGGGAAGTGTGTTGGCATTTACTAGGGGTTGGTGGGGTGGGGGGGGGGGGCGGGGGAGTGTGTTAGTGTTTACAGTGGATTGGCAGGGATTGTGTTAGTATTTACAGGGGGGGACACAGCGAGTGTGTTAGAATTTATAAGGATCGCCTGAGAAGTGTATCAGTATTTTCAGAAGGATTCACAGGGAGATTGCCGACATTTACAGGCATGTTTCCCAGGAATTTATCAGTAATTCCAGCGAATCTGGAAGAGTAGTTCTGTATTTACAGGAAAGCTGGGGACTTAGTCTATGTTCGCCCATGGTGCCCAGTGAGTGTGTCAGAATTTACAAGGGGGTCCCTCGGAATGTATCAATACTTACAGGAGGGTCCTGGGTGGTGTGTCATCATTTCAAGAGCTGTCCTGGTTTGTGTGTGGTTATTGATAGGGTTTCCTGAGGAGTGGTCGGTGTTTGCAGGGTGATTGCGGGGAGTGTGCCTGTATTTAGAGGATGTGTGTCGGTATTAGCAAGGGGTGTGCCTGGGGAGTATATCGATATTTGCAGTGGTGGCCCCGGGGAGGTTGTTGTTGTTTACAGGGGAGCCCCAGGGAGTTATTTACAATGGGCGCAGGAGTAGTGTGTTGGTATTTACAGGCGTTCTCCCCTGCAGTGTGTTGGTGTTTAGACGAGTCTCCCGGGTAATGTGTCTGTGTACAGGGGTCTTCAGTTTTTACAAGGGAGTCCCGGGCACTGAGTCAGCATTTAGAGGTTGGTCCTGGGACATGTGTCAGTATTTACAGCATTGGTCCCGGGCAGTGTTTGCATTTACGGGACAGTGTGTCAATGTTTGAAGTGTCTCCCCAGGACTGGGTCAATGTTTGAACCAGAACCTAAGGGTGCGTGTTACAGGGGAGTCCCGGGGTATGAGTCAGCATTTACAGTGAGTGTCTGGGATTTACAATTGGTCTCCCAGGAACTGTGTTGGTATTTACAGGGGTGTTCCTGCGAGTATGTCAGTATTTACTTTTTTTAGGTTAGATTACTTGCAGTGTGGAAGCAGGCCCTTCGGCCATTCATGTCCACACCAACCCGCCGAAGTGCAACCCACCCATACCCCTAACACTTATCTAATACTATGGACAATTTAGCATGGCCAATTCACCTGACCTGCACATCTTTGGACTGTGGGAGGAAACTGGAGCACCTGGAGGAAACCCACGCACACATGGGGAGAATATGCAAGCTCCACACAGCCAGTCGCCTGAGGCGGGAATTGAACCTGGGTCTCTGGGGCTGTGAGGCAGCAGTGCTAACCACTGTGCTACCGTGCCTTCGACGTCATGACGCTCTATGTGAGCCAGAGGCAGTTCATCTTCTCAGTGATGCTTTTTGATCACTTTGGTTTCTCAGTCCATTGAAATATTGCTTAAATGTCTTCTAATGTCTCTAAGTCGATAAGATACAGGAAGTGAATTTACCCATTAGACTCAGCGAGACAAGTCAATGTCTCTAAGTCGATAAGATACAGGAAGTGAATTTACCCATTCGACTCAGCGAGACAAGTCAGCCATTTGATTAGGGCTGATATGATTTTAAACACCATCCACCTGCCTTCCATCTGTTTATCAAATGGCCTTCTCATGAATGCATTTTCACCACTCACTTCTGACAAGATGCAAGTGAAGAGCTGCAGTTTCAATTTTGTCTCCTTTGCATCATTCAGTCTGGGACTCCTTCTGTGTTTGAACACATTACCTGCTGAGTGAGACTGAATGAGGGGGTACCCAATGTGTGTGTTAGTATTTACAAGGGTGTCATGGCGTGTTTCTCCGTATTTACAATGGGGTCATTGAAAGTGCGTCAATATTTACAGGGGAATCCTGAGGACAGTGTCAACACTGAGAGGGTAGGCTGATGAAATCCTTTTCTCTGAAACGTCAATTTTCATGCTCTTCGGATGCTACCTTACCTGCTGTGCGTTTCCAGCACCACTCTATTCTAGACTCTGTCCATCGAGTGTACCATTATTAACAGGGGTGTTCTGGAGAGTTAGTCGGTATTTACACGGCTGTTAACCAGGAGTGCGTCAGTGTTTGCAGACGGCTCGGGGGAGTGTGTAAGTGTTTACCGGCTCATCCCATCGAGTGTGACTGTATTTGAGGATTATGTCTGTATTTACTGGATGGTCCTGGGGATGTTAAAATAGTTATGTGTGGGTCCTGGGGAGTTTATCCAGATTTACGAGGTTTTCCACCGAGTGTGTTGATATTTACAGGTGGTTTTCGGGGAGTGCGTCACTATTTACAGTGGGATCCAGGGGTGTGCATTGGTATTCATAAACGGAATCCCAGGAAATGCGTCAGTACTTACTGGGGGTGGGTGGGGGCGGTTTCGCTGTGTTTGACCATATCTGCAGAGTTGTCACTGGTGTCGGTTCTAACTGTTAGTTGCCAGAGAATTTGGCAAAATTTACAAGAGTGGTACCAGGGAGTGTGGCGGTATTTAAATGCAGATACTGGGGAGTGTGCATGTATCTTCAGCATGTCCTGAGGAGCGTGTTCGTAATTGCAGCGGTGTTCTGGGGCGTCTGTCGGTATTTACAGAGGGGAGCCAGGGATTGTGTCAGTATTTGCAGTGTCATCCCAGGGAGTGTGTCAGTATTTACAGGGGGACGTGGGGAGGGTGGCAGTATTTACAGGGGATGTCCCAGAAAGTATGTCAGGACTTAGAGGAAGGTTCCCAGGTATTGTGTTGGTATTCCTGGACAGTGTGTTGGTACTTATAGGGTGTGCCCTGTTTGTGTTGATATTTGCAGTGGGGCCCAGAGATTGTGTCAGTATTTACGGGTGTCGAGGTCAGTGTGTTGTCATTTATGAGGGCGTTCTGGTAGGTGTGCCGAAATTTACAGGGCAGTCCCAGCAAGTGGTTCAGCAGTTAAAGGGGGTTCCCAGGTTATCTGTCAGTATTTACTGGGTTTGCAAGGGGAGTGTGCATTTAATTACAATGAGTCGTGGGAAGTGTGTCAGATTTTGCAGGGGGTCACGTGGGGCTGTGCTAGTAGTTAGAGTGGTGTATAGGGGAGTGTGTCAGTATTCATAGGAGTATCCCAGTGAGCGATATTTGCAGAAGAGTCCCAGAGAGTGTGTCAGCATTAACAGAGGTGGTCCAGCGAAGTGGGTCAGTATCTAAAAGGGATGTCCTTGGGGAGGGTGTTGACATTTACAGGGGCTCCCAGGGAATGTGTTTGTATTTACAGTGAGGTTCCAGGATGGGTGTCCCAGAGTGTGTTTGTATTTACAGCGAGGTCACAGGAAGAATGCGAGTATTTATGGGGTTGTCCAGTAGTGTGTGTTCATAGATTCACAAGAGTCCCAGGGAAAGTGTGAACATTTGATGAGTTTTCCAGGGAATGTTTTGGTGTTTGCAGAGGTGTCCCGGGGAGGGTTTTGGTAGTTTCAGGGGCGTCCCGGGGAGTTTATCAGTATTTTCAGTGGAGTCACAGTGAGTGTGGAAGCATTTTCGGGGACGGGGTGGGGGTCCAATGGAATGTGCCTTAATTTACAGATTGTCCTGCGGACTGTGCCAATATTATAAGGGTGCATTCTGAGCAGTGTGCCAGGAGTTACAGGAGATCCTGGGGATGTATGTCACCTTTTACAGGGCGCCCCGGTGAGTTTGCCAGTATTTGCAGTGGAGTCTGGGGAGTGTGTCAGTATTTATAGGGGTCCTAGGGATTATGTCAATATTTTCATGTGGTCCCATGGAGTGAGAAAATATTAAAATCCGATCCTGTTGAGTGTGTCGTTATGTACAGTGGGTTCCTGGCCAGTGTGTCGCTATTTTCAGGTGAGTCCTGGATTGCATGAAAATATTTGCAGGGGGTACCCCAGTGAGAGTGTCAGTATTTAATGAATTCCAATGGAATATGTCAGTATTTGCATGTCTGTCGTGGAAAGTGTGCCAGTATTTATGGGGAGGCCCTGTGAAGTGTGCCGGTATTTATAGTGGGGTCCACGGCTGTGTGTTGATATTTATAGGGGGTCACGGGGTTTGTTTCTGTATTTACCCGGGATTTCCAGGGAGAGTGTCAGAATTTACAGGATCAGTCCTGGGTGTGTGTTGGTAGTTACACGGAAACCCAATGGAAGTGTCATCACTTAATGTGGTGGACCCAGGGATTGTGTCAGTGTTGACATGGGGACCCTGGGCATTGTGTCGGTGTTTACCATGGGGTACCGGGCAGAATGAAAATATTTGCAGTGGTGTCAAGGGAGGGTGATGGTATTTATGTGAGGTCCACAGGTGTGTGTCGATACTAACAGTGGTGTCCCAAGATGTGCGTCAGTACTGATGGTGGGTCCTGGGCAGCGTCTGGTACTTGCATGGTTTGTCCGAGGGATTGAATGCATATTTAAAAATGACTTCTGTGGAATGCTTCCAGGTTTAAAGCAGGGTTCCGGGAAGTGTCTTATTATTTACAGGTGTACCGGGAAGAGTGTTGGTTTTTAAGGGGTTGTTACAGGGAGTGTGTTAGTATTTACAAGGGGGTCTGTGAGCGTGTGCAGTTATTGACAGGACATCAGGGGAGAGTGCTTGTATTTGCAAAGGGATCCCAGGAAATGTGTTGGTATTTACAGGAGTCTCTTGGGGAGCGAGTCACCAACTGCAGGGTGTCCTGGAGAGAGTATTGGTATTTACAGGTGGAGGGATCCCGGGGAGAG